>NC_040018.1:10424911-10546070 GCF_000972845.2 Larimichthys crocea
AACATCTTTAATGCGTGCTTGTCCTGGAGCCGCTCCTTAATGTTATGAAAGAGGATGAGACAGAGAGTCTTTCTGTAACACGCCGCGGTGTAACGGATCATTGACCCACCCACTCAAGCACGTACGCTGGAATGCTGCTTTTACAAATTGCACCCATAGACCCCCTGACATTTTGTTTGCAATCAAGCAGCAAAGTGTCGGTTGTTTGAATCATTCAGACATGATGGGAATTCAAAATTCAATCCATGTTCTTTGGAGAAAAAAAAATAATGTCCTTGACTTCTAGGGTTGTTTCTGCCATAGAACAACTCGAATAAGAGCACTACACAATGCATTACTGCAGCTATTCCAGTATGCAGATTTTTTTAAATCCAATTTGTCTTTAATATTTCATATGCAAGTTTTTTTTTAACCTAAATTCCTTTATTGTACATCCAAACCACCAAAGACTAATCTGGAAACAGACACTGGTTGTTTATCTGCACGACAAGGATGACTCATATGTGGACTTTTAACTTCTGCTTGCATGCAGGTACGGTAACTGCACGCATCTGCGTGTTTTCTTTGGCCAGACTGCCAGGCTGAGTAAGATCACAGGGTCACAGCTGACCAACTGAAGTGCAAACTGAGAAAAGAGGAAGTGACACCTGATTATATCAAGTGTTGACTCAAGAACAGAACAGGATATGCAGCGTGGAGGGGAACGGACAGTAAAAAGTCCTCAGTATGCAGGTGAATATGCCCCCGCACATTCACATGAAAAAGTCACCGCTATATATGACTGTCTTTCCCAAGAGACAATATGTGTGCGTGCGTGTGTGACTGTGTGAGTGTGTGTTTGTGTGTGCAGACAGTTGGTGGTGCTGGTAGTGGAGATAGTGAGCAGAGGGGGATGAGGCACTGTATCAAGTTGTGAACATCTGTTCCTCATAGAAACCACAAAGCTGGTGCTGAGGAAATAGAGAGGGTAACTTTTCTCTCCCCCCTCTCCCTCCCTCTCTCTCTCTCTCTATTTCTTTCTCTCACCTCTCATCACCACCTTGCCTCTCCTCCCACACACTTTATTTTTCCTTCCTTATTTACTTAGTTTTTCTTCCTCTTCTTGCATCATTGACATCCATCTTTTTTTTTTTTAAACCTCTGCCACATTTATATGCTCGTATCTGTGCCGGGGGTGCGGTGATGTAATCATGAACCGGGTGAATCGGGTGACAACTGCGAGACTAACTTCCAGAGAATCATAAAACAATACGATTGGTTTAAACTCTGAAATGCATCGGATTTTACTACATTGTGAGGTTCTAATGAGCTTGACCTTGGTGACAAAAAATATTTCAAGCATGTTTAAGGATGAAAAGAATACAGGCATGAAAATAAGTTTGATCTTAAAGTCCATACATGCCTACAGATCTAACAATTTCTATGATATATCACAAAGTGACATCAAAGTGATGCACTCCTATCTCCTTTTGTGAGAGACAACAGTAAAGAATAGCCTATTCATAGCTATAGAGGATTAGGATTGGCACAAAATTATGAAGTCTATGATACAGCAGACATGAGCCAAGGCTTTGTTAGGGATTCACTGCACCTTCTCCCTCAAAGTCCCTTGATTTAGTCCTCGCTCCTTTTCTCCCTCTCTCCATCTCTCTCATTGCCTTTCCTCCCTCTATCTGGGCCTGCTGTGAGGGTGTGCTAGTGCTGGGTGGCAGTTCCTTATTGTAGAGTGTCTATATGAGTGTGTGCGTGTGTGTGTGTTTGTGTGCACGCGCGTGCGTGCGTGTGTCTGTCTGTATGCTGTGTGCGGCTGATAAGACCCAGGGAGAAGAGCCAGCGTGCCGACATATTCTTGCCACCGCGGTTATCGCCCGTCGCAGCTGTGCCTGAGCTCTGCGACATCTGCTCCCTCACAGGAAGCCTATGCTGCAACTCACAACACCTCACACACACATACACTCGTGCACACGCACCAACACACACATTACTACTGCTTCTCCATACAGTGTGAACATAACGCTGGACTATATGAACCCGCACCACCACCACCACCACCACCACATCTCCCTCCAAGAAACACAAACACACACATTCACATTAGGTAAACTACTTGAGACAAAGAGCTGTGTTTACAGTTCACATTGACACTTGATTTCCTCAGTGTATGTATTTGTGTGTGTGTGTGTGAGTGTGTGTGAATAGGTTGGAACGCCGACACCAGAGTTCTACTGGGTTTTTATCACAGAGTTACAGGGGGGGTGCTTATGACTAAGCCTAATTATAGAGGCCTTATCGCTGCGACGTTCACAAAGCTCATTACTGCCAAGAGACGGCAGGCGCTGCAGGTAATTCACTCCGTTGGGTATTAGTCCTTGCTCTGGCTTACACTTTCTACATATTTAGAGTCTAGAAAATTGGGCCTTTAATGTCTGATTCTTAATGCATCTCCCCCTCCTCGAACCCCTTGCTGACTTAAGTGAAGGTTTTTCATTTTTTACCTAAAGGCACTACTTCAGTGTTTTCAGCGCTTTAAGAATCAATTACATTTTTTTCTTCTTCTATTCCCTCTTTTTTTCTTCTTTCCTGGATGTCTTTCAAGCATCGCTCGTCTGTCTGCAAAACGCTCCCTTAAACTTTCCCCCTCCGTCGTTCGCTGCGATGCACCCTCATGACCCACATGTGCCTCACGAAGCCATTGAAACTGAGCAGTGAAACTCCAGAATCTAGTTCTGTTCCCTGCAGCTGTACGGGGAAGCCCAGAGGAAGACAACCCCCCCACCCCCACCCCCCAACTTCCCAACCTAACCTACCCACCCACCCAGTGCTCTAAAAAAACCCTTTCCTTAACCCTAACCCTTGATGTCATTGTAACCTTGAAACCCCATCTTCAATCATCAAATAACAGGTCTACTGGCAAGATGAGGAAACCTCATATTGCCCTTATAGCATGCGGTGCTAAGTCAACACAAACTGATTATCCGTCAATCACTCCAACTTAATGAGCAGACCTGACAGCTGCGGGACCCTCCATCACTCATCACAGTAACACACTGCCAAAAGATTTCATGAAACAAGGCCCTTTAAGATGACAAGCTCCTACCTTCACTACATCTGTAGTGACTGCTGGTTGCCAGGTTTGGATCGAGGCTTAGAGGCTGGACCCTGTGGGTGATGTGTTTATCCCTCAGCTCTCTGTGGCTGATCAGTGTGACCGTGGGGACACATGGAGCAAACACCGGAGCAGACGAAGTTCCAGCTCTCAGATTGGCCATCTTCTGCCGCTCCAAGTAGACTTCGGCAGACATTTCGGACCTTCAGATCGCCACTGCTTTCCAAATGCGATGTGTGAGGTGAGAGGCTTCAAGGTTTAGGTGGCGGCACACTGGCACTCTATGCACGTCTCTAGGTCCAAGTAGTGTAGCAACGACAAATACAAAACAATGTTAAAAATAACTATGAGCTCCAAATTGCTAGAAGACTTTCCCGTTGGACCTTCTCTTCAATGTGTCCTACAGGCTTCACATGATTTTTCTCATAATATTCAGCCGGTTTTGAGGCTTTGAGGCTCCAGTAGATCATTGTATGACCCACTGAACTGCCATGCAAGGACACAGACTTAACTGTAGTTAAAGCTCAGAACAGAGAAAAACGGGCCAGACAGTCAGCCAGAGGTTCCTCTTCTTTCCTTTTGCCTCCTCGCCAAAGACTTTGATCCTCGTTGTATTATTCCTGAATTCCTCTGGTATTTTGTCTTTGCTTCATGTCTGTGTACAGCTTTGCCTTAGAAAGACGTCTGATAGTCGAATGCCCACGGCTGACAGTCTTCAGCTAGAAGTCTCTTTTGCAGTCTCCTTTAGACATACTTGGCACAGCTTGTGTCTACATCTTCCTTTCCTGATTCTTCTCTGTTCATTCTGTTCTCTCGATCTCTCTTCGTCCCCTTCCCGCAGAGTCCATGTGTGTGTGTGTTTGTGTGTTGAGAGAGTGTGTGTATGTCAGTGGCAGGTCAGCTCGTCTCGTGGCTCTGGCTAAGGGGCTGTGTTCTCATTTGAACCCTCCTCCTGTCCTGCTTGCCACTGCAGCTCAAAAGAGAAGTGTGTGTTAGTATGTTTCACTGTGTGCGCGTGTGTTTCTGCGTGTTGCAGGGCTGCAGTCCCTGGGGAGGCAAGGCAGCAGTGCTGGCTGCGGTGATAGCAACAGACAGCAGCAGGCAGCGGGACCGGGGCCTCTGTCTGTGCTTCCTCTGTCAGGAACCAGCTGTGTCTGCGGCCAGTAGCCGCTCCTTCCCTCCTTGCATCCTCAGTTCTAAGCTACCCGCCATCCCTCCGTCCCAGAAGCCTTTGCTTCTGTGCACCTTGCTCAGTGGCCATAACGCATTCTTTTGTCCCATAATCAAAAACTCATTCTTAGGGTTTGTGTTTGTAACTTATCTTTTTCCTAATTCAAACTTCAACTTCAGGCTTTCTCTAACACGCTGATGATAATAATTTCACCAAAGCTGGGAATGAACTGAACATACACATCAAGTATTTAAAATGAAACTGTGTGGACCGAAGCTGCCAGTTCAAAGGGAAGTTGTTTTACTGTTAATCCTGATTTTAAAAGTCCCTCTTGTGTTTCCATTGATGCCTCATTTTTGGCCACATGACAATTCTTAGTCCAGTATTTACTGTCCATTTAGCCACGGTTTGGTTTGGTCCACCAACTACAGATAAAAATATCTGGGTCGTTAGCCTGTTGAATGATCGACTTTTCTCAGCAGCTGCTTTGGCTCTCAGACTTTCTGTGTTGGACAGATAGCTTGTTAAAGCTTGTTTATTGGAAAAGGTTTCATGAGAACTGTGAGACATTTTAACCCATACGTTAATTCTTCCTCAGTTGAAAACTATCAGTGACCCTAATGTTTATATTTACAACAGTTTAAGAGAATGTGATTCTACTCTTCACATTAACGATTTCACTGGGAATTCGCACCACATTTTTGTTTTGTTCCGCAGAATTTGACGTGGGCAGCCCTTCTCACCAACCCCATGTTTACTTCATGTGTTCCAGATAAACAGAGGTTTTTCCCTTCTGATGAAATGTACGAGAATTAGTTTAGTTCAGAACTAGTTTCTCTGACACGTAGACATATACATCAGTGATGTATTCTGGAGTATTGTGTAAATACAAAAAGAGATAATTAGAAAAATCTGTAGTCTTATTCTGTTTGTAAGTATGTATGTTTCATAGATGAGAATTTGTGTGCTCAGTTTAATCAAACATTTAGTCCCGTCATTGCAACTTTTTGGGATTTGTGATTTGGCATTAAGACTTTCATGCAACCCCCGCCCCACCACACTAACCCATGTGGTTGACTCTAAGCTGTCACCTCTAAATAGATGAAAAAGCTGTTCTGGGAAAAGACATATGTTGAAATGCTGCTGTCTCACAATTAGAATCAAAGAAGCCAAAGTAAACTTCACAAAGCTCGGACAGCTGAACAAGGCTCTCATGTGAAACTCTAGCAACACTGTAGCCATCACCTCTTTGACCTCTGACCCCTCAGGACTCATTAACCCCTAACCCTGATGGAGTGGTCTGTGCGTATGACAACAATACTCTTCGCTGCTTTACACATACACACACACTACGGTATATTTTTGTTGGATCAAGAAGTGTGCTGATGAGAGAAGTGAGAGGGGATGTGAGCACACAGATGTGCCAAGCGCCTGGCTGAAACCAACACACATATGGTCATCAGCAGAGAGGAAGTGAGAGAAACTCATGCTGCTTTCTGTCTGGGTGTGGGGGGGGGGGAGAGACAGACAGACAGACAGACAGACAGACAGACAGACAGACAGACAGACAGACAGAGAGAGAGGGGAGGAGAATAGAGAGAGAATATATACAGCACATGAAATTTAGGTGCTTTCTTAAACCTATGAGATTTCCCACATTTACAAGCGCTCACACGCAAGACATTCACATTAATCTCAAGGACAGTGCAATTAAATTTACATTTAGATTTGAATCCCCGGAGCAACTTAAAAAAAAAAATTAAAACTAGGATTATTTGGGTCACGTGGACGAGCACGGTAACTACAGTATTCAGCAAAATGAAAATGAAAACTTATCGCAGGATATGAACTGCCATGAGAACTAACAGGTGGTAAAGCAGGCGGAGGGTGGATGTTCGTCACAGGTTTGGAAACGTACAACAAGATAAAGGAGCGGATAATGGTTTCAGAGGGGGGGTAAAGGGGGTTTAAAAAATTAGGGCACACTTGAATGAAGGATGGAAAGTTTTAACCTCACTTGATCAGATGATGCGGTACTCGTTTCCACAGTTTTTAAACAGATTAGATTTCACTGAGGGAAGAGGAGAAAAATGTGAAGAGAAAGAGCGAGGAGGCATCGCTAAACTAATTAAAAAAGAGCAAAGAATGGCAACAGATTTGGGAATGAAGTGATTGAATGCATGCTAAGCCCCGAGAAAAAAGCTATTTCACTTATATCCAACATGGCATCAGTTTTTCTCTTATAAGAGTCAGATATCCCTCACTAAACTTACTTTGGAATCTAATTCATGACGATAATGTAACCCCTCAATAAACCGTCCTTATGTACAAAAACAAACAATGCAGCGACAGGCTGAAAACAGATGAGCAGCCATCGTATACATAAAATCTTTATCTTATCATATTTAAATCAAATTCAAATTCCACATTGCAAAAAGGCAAGGCGTTTTGCTGCATCGCCTATGTACCCTCTCCTGTCACACACAGACACACACACAATTTTCTGTGTGTTACCTGTTATAGAAGCCTTTGCTCCTTTGCCCCCCTCCCCTCAGATGTTGGCAGGTATAAAATGAGTTTTTGGGGAGAGAGAGATAATGATTCCCCCATAATCACCAGAGGCCAGCTCTGGTTCTGGCAGGTGCTATCACAGTAGCAACCCAGTGGTGCCTTCTCCCCTGAGATAAGGTCAGGGGGATGACGGGAGGGAGGATGGGAGGAGAGAGGAGCAGGAGAGGAGAGGAGAACAGGGCAGAGGGGGGCAAAACGTGTGTTACAGGCGAGCGGCTAGCCTTGCCTTATCTCCCCCCGGCGGCTGCCGCTACTGGCCCCCAGATGCGGCGGGCCAGAGCAGCCGTGTCAGAGAGATCCCTCTATCAGCGACACACAGGCACCCCTCGCCAAATACAAACCCAGCAGGAGGACACACCAGGACTTCATTACCTCTTTAAAACTCCAATCAGCATGCAGGAGAGAAGCAAAATAATCTGCAACTTTGTTGGTGTATCAGAAATCCAGAGGAAATGCATCAAATCTGTCTTTCTCATATTCTAGCCTGGTTATTAATTGTCACATTGTCATAGCAGCACAGTCTCCTAACACCGAACAAGTTTCTCTCCTTTATGAATATAAACACGTGCAGAGTTCTTTCGGCGTGTTGGTCTCGGGTTTAGACAAGATATAACTTTTCACCTTGTACAGCAAAAGTAAAGCATGTGAAAGTCATTGGTTGGGACGGCTGGCGTCTGGTGGCGAGAAGCAGCCATATGGTGAAGTGTCTTGCCTGCCTGTGAGACACCTGGCCACCACTAACCGGCTGAACTTTTCAACCCTGCAGCCGTCGTTCTAACACTTTGAGCCAACACATTCCCCGGTGTTGTTCAAACATTTAAATGCTCTGTGAGGTTTGGCTTCTGATTCAGCTGTAGCCATTTTTATTGCGCACATTCAAATATATGGAAGAGCTTGAAACCTGTAGCTAACCCTGGGATGTATTCACTTTTTTCCCCTGTTATTACCTAAATAAACCAAATCCACTTGATGTATTCACATCTCAGAAACATTTGGAACTATTATCTTGTACACTAGAATTAGATCTTATTGAGAACATTTCTGTAGGAGCTGTTTCCACACATGAAGCTAAAACTCTTCAATATGTTTGTGTTTGAATGGTGCAAAATCGGAACCTTAAGTTAGTCAAAGCTCCAACAGTTCATGAGGGACTTCATTTTGAATATGGATGTGACTGGAGCTTGTATTTGATTCCATATGCCTACAGGAAGATGGGATGAATGAAAACACTCCAGGGTAGTGTCTCTTCCAAGGAGAGTAACTATAGCAATGATTTTGGGCATACATATAGAAGAGGACACAGTATCAGGCGAAACACCAGGCGAATAAGTCAGTCGAGGCTTGTTCACCTTCCCTCTCTGTGGTGTTTTTAGAATACACACCTGTTTGGCACAGACAGTGTCAGAAAAACCTCCAGATCTTAACAGAACTCTATAAGTTAAACCGTCCCCATCTGTCACAGTCGAGCTCCACACAGATGCGCATTGAGTGCCTCCTCTCTCTTATCCTTCGTACAGCAGACTTGGCTCTCATTCAAGAACTGTCAAAGCGCACCTGCTAAATTAAGCCCGTTCTCATACTCGCACAGACGCAGACACAAGTTGAGCAATACACAATACACACAGTGTGTGTGTGTGTGTGTGCACGCGCACAAATGGACACACATAACCATGCATGGGCACACATGCAGATGCTGATGTGTGCTCACAGTGATATTAAACTGATGTGGACTGATAGGGTTACTGGTGATATTGTTCAAAAATATGGTTCGCAATTTATGGCGTGTGTGTATTTAAAGCCCAACAAATCAATAAAACTGTGCTCATTCATTTTTCAAAATCAAATTGGGGAAAGGAATATTGCTGCACTATATTTTATTCTCTGTTCTGTCTGTACAGTGGTTGGTAGATCATATGACAAAAGTTTGCTTGGCTGCTTGAGTGCATAAAAGTATGAATGTGTTTCGGTTGTTGGTCCTTTTGTCAGCTTTACGAATCTGATGACAAACTTGTCGGTGCATCATAAATTGAATGAATAATGCAATATGTTACATTGAAGCTGATGTGTCATAAATGATAGGATTATCTTAACCTTGCCTGGCAGGCGGCCAAATCACGAGATCACGCAAAAATCCATCCTGCCAAGCTGCAAGCTATGCACAGTGGCGTAGTTTAACGCAAGGTGTGTGTGTGATGACGTGTGAGAGAAGTGACTGTTGGCGCCTGCTTAAGAGGCTGGCGTTGATGCTTCTAGCATCAGTTGTATCAGAACTGGAGATTATTTCTTTATTGGAGGAAGAGCAAAGCTTTTCTGGATGGAAAAGAGTTTCCTGACTGGCTTCAGTGAGAGTTTGACTATGTTGACTATGATTGGTTGAAGTTAGCTCATGATAGACAGATGGTTCATTCAATCAGTTGCTCTTTATTTTCTTTAAAGTGAGTTCTCTTTCACAAAAAAGTTTTCAACAACTTCCAAAATGCTTGTGTGCAGCCAATCATCTCTGTCTCTGTCAAATATAACCTCAAAGTCTCGCTGCCCTAAACTCAAACATGAGCCTTGTTGATGCCCACCTCTCTTGACCCCCCCTAAAACCAGCCTCTCCCTTCTTATGTGGCTCGTGGCATGCACAGCCGCTGAGCTGCTCTAAATAGGTGCCACTGTGAATTGGAGACAGATGGAAACGAAGGTTCCCCGCCGAGTGGTTCCCCTGCAGCTGTGCTGTGTACCCGGTGCCAGGGAGTGATGACAGCTCAGCAAGGGGGCACCCAGAGACATCGAAGGCAGCACCATCTCGGTCGCACTCTCTCCCTCACACACACATTCGCAGGCTGTGCTAAGGTGCAAAGAGCAGGGGTGTTAGCTTCAATAGCAGCCTCCAGGAATGTGAAAGTAGAGATTTAAGTGAGGAGACAAGCGATAGACTGCTATAAGACAACACGTTTCCACTGCTCTATGGCAACCAAACAAACAGACACTAACACAAGCCTAAAGCCTCATACATTAAACATTAGCCCACTGCCCTCCAGCAAATAATAATTCAATGGGAAATGAAGTACAGGAGGTGTACAGTGATGGCCAATGTAGAGTAAGAGTATCCCAGTGTGACTTTATAACACTAATATTATTATTAGTAAGTTTCCAGGACTTTTTTTTGTTCAGGGTTACAAGGTGGCTAAAACTCTCCATCCCAGTCAGCTTAAAGAAATATTTGTGCACATTATTCTTATAAACGTACTTTTTTGCCAAATAGATGAGACGATTGATACCACTGTTTCTGCATGCCTGGCTCTGTCCAAAAGTAACAAAATCTGCCAACCAGCACCTTTAACTCACTCATTAACACATTACATCATTGCATTTTGTGGCTTTACAGGGAGTTATTTTTGGGACTATTTCTTGGCCAGGACTTCCTTTACTGACTGAAATCTTACTTTCCAACGAAAACCTGCCAAAAGACTGAAACATTTTTCCTATACCACTCAGTTTCCTTCACTTTTTTTTTTTTTGGTTGAAGATACATTTCTTCTTTATTGCTAAATATGAGACTGTGTGTCTTGTTAAGGTCGAAGTTTGGGGCAGTTTTGTATAAAACTGCAATCAAAATGATTGTAAAATGGAGTGAAGTCAACACTCTCAGACCTGCGAGCACTGGAGAACCAAGCGATTTGACCAAGTGTGTGTGCATGTGTTTGTGTGTGTGTGTGTGTGTTTGTGTGTGTGTGTGAGAGAGAGAGAGGGAGAGAGGGAAAGAGAGACAGGCAGAGTGAGCGAGGCCTTCAGAATTTACCTGCAGCTAATTAGCCTTGTCTAGCTGTCTGACATATTGTGTTCAGGGTCATGTATATTTCATGAGAAGAGGCTTCCTGTAAAGGTCATTGTGGAATTTTCAAATGAAGAGACACCTGCTTTATTCATTACATATAATTGTATGAATTATCAGCACTTTGCCTAAGTTTCAAATCTCTCTGGGGAAAAAAAATACAACGGTGGAGCAATGCTCTCCATTGAGCACAATAATTCTTAGCAATTACAGCGTACTGAAGATTGTTATTCGTGCAACTTTGCTGGAATCATCAAAATGGTTTCTCATAATAATTAGTGCCGCTGCTGTTACGTTGCATTGTTTTATGTGTGTGTGTGTGTGTGTGTGTGTGTGTGTGTGTGTGTGAGTGTTAACATGTGTGTCACTTTTGTGCTGAGAGAGAGAAACAGGGAGAACGGAGCGAGATGTAGAAAGTGTCATGGTTCTCCTGCTCATTAGAGCTGTATTTTACACATAGAAGGGAGTCCAGGGAGTACTTCTGTTTGATCTGCTTTGCATAAACCAATCCAATCTAACCCAGCTTGTGAGGAAAAATCAATTAAATTCTCCGTAATTGGACTGACAGTGCACTCCAAAGTAGAATAGCAATCAATATTAAAGATGAAAAATGAAGCCAAAGGCCATCTCACTCCATTGATTTGCACTGAGAGAAGGAGGGATCTAGATATTATTGCCACATAGGAATATGAGCTATTGAGCTCCATAATGTTGTTATTGTCTCAGTATTGAAATGGATAGGCTTGGAAGTGAGCATGGGCTGACAGCGCCAATTAAGGTTCACTGATCTGTAAACAAACCTGGGTCAAATAGTATTTGCAAATACTTTCTACGCTTTGTTTATTGGTGTTTATGTGAGAACGATATGGTTAGGGTGGTCGGACAAATACAGATACATGTTTAGACAGTAATCTACACTCGCCCACAGTGTTGACAAGTTACATGAACAATGTCATTAAAAACTTTGGACTATTCATTGACAGTCATCTTTATTAGTTATTCGACAACGAGATTAATTGATTGCTACTTTTAGCAATGTCTGATTAATAGGTCTGTCTTATGGTTGGTCCACAGCTTTGGTCACAATCTCAGAACTCACTGGCTATCATCTGATGACGATTTAGCCTCTGTGGGCGATGGCCAGTGTCTTCTAGTGTATCCAGCAGATGTCTGGAGAATGCATAACAGATATCCAGGATAAGACTTCCTCTTCCGTGCATCAGCCATTGTTTACAGTCTGATTTGCAACTCGACACAGGAGAATGGAGTTGGTGTTGAGAGACATCTACGACTAGATAACTGAAGTGGGTGCCTGAAAGGCAAGAAAAAGTGGCCATCTTGAAATCACCCAGTTTATGAAAGCTCCAAGCAGTTGACAACAATCCATGATTCAGGTGGGAGGGGTCAGACAATCAGAAAGGTCTAAAAGCAGAAACAGAAGCAGGCCAGCACCGCGTTAAGGCCTTAGTCACACAAGATACATTTTAATGCAGGTAGTAAAAAGCAAAATCTTTGTCAGAACCAATGGGTTCAACTGCATTTTGGCCAATGCGTGTCACCTCTTTTGCTCTCTATGTAGTCTGTTTACTGCATGCAGCCAAAGCCCTCTCAGATGTGATTGGTCAATACTACTCGGGCTATGAACAGAAACAAGAATGTTTCCTGTCCTTTGTCTGCAAATTTTACATTCATATGTGGATATCTCCTTTGTTCAACATTGAAATATTTCTACATCTATTGGATGTTGAGTCATTCTGATGGGAACAGTAATGTTCTCATCAGAATGACTTTCATCTGATGCATCAGATCAACATATACCTTGCTTTATGACCAAATACCTGCAAAGCTAATCTGTGGACCCTTAACCTTTGTTTCTCACCTCCATCAAAGTCTAGAGTACGTGTTACATGTTTTATTTTATAGAATAAAAAGGATGTTGCTGGAATGTAATTACTGTAATTTTCTATGTGTAATTCCCTACACGATCTGTTACAGATAAATGAATTACATTATTGTTAGATGTTACTCAGTAATACATTACTGTCCAAGTCATCTGTGACTGACAGTTACCTCATAAAAACATCAGAAATGCTCAGAGCGTCCATATTAGATTTGATCAGTGAAAAATGGTAATTATTTGCTAATAACATTTAATCGATGCCTGTCAGAATCCATATTTTTTGGGTAACAGGAAGATAAAATGTCAGGCCACATGAATATGTGGTGTGTGTATGCGTGTGTGTTTGTGAGCATACATGCTGGCTGGTTAGCAGTCTGTCCTCTTTGATTAAGTCTGCTAAACAAACTGTTCCGGTGTCATCTAATGCTTTTTATTTACTTTCCGTCTCCGTCTTTTCATCCGCCTCTGTCTTCTCTTGTCACTGCAGTACAACAGGACACTAATGTTGCTCATGTCCCTCACATGCTGGCTCCAAAAGCTGGCAGATGGATAGACAGACAGATGTGTACTAATCAGCAGGCAGATGGATTGACCAACCATCAAAAGACAGGCAGATGTTGAGATACTTAGACAATGAGATGAAAATACACTTTTGGGTCATGGAGGACCCGAAACATAAAACATAAACACGTCCTGTAATATCTCACCGGGATACACTACATGATATTTATCACTCTGGGTCTATAGGGTGTATATACAGTATAGCCTTGAGTAATATTACCTGGTTACACCTGCTCATGAAATTATGTAACTATGTCAGTTGTCTCGCAAAGTGGATTATGTACAAAAAATGAGAGACCACAAAAGTGGAGCAGACGCAGCCCACAATGCAGTTCATTGCTATGGAGGACGAGCTTGTGGTTTTGATTCAATCTGAATTGGGCACCAAAAAACTGCTATGCTATTGTATTTATACAGTACGATTTCAATGTGTATTAATACAAGCAGTATTCTCTTTGGGATTATTTTCCATGCCTCATGATTATACTGTGTGTGAAGGTGTGATCAGCCTGAACACAAATGTGGAACGACTGAATACAAAGACAGTAAAAGACATCATGGTCACATGGTTGCCACTGGACATCAAAAAGGAGAAATAAATGCAACGTAAAAGAAGGTGGATGTTATTGAATATGAGCACGTTGGAGGCAGATGGCAGGAGAGAAGGAGGAACAAAACACTGCTGCAAGAGAGCTGACGTGCTGCAGAGAAGTGAGAAGCTTTTTTGTCAAAACCGTGATGGGTAATCAATAATAACCCTTGGCTCTGAAGTATTTAGGTTCAGTGTCTGTCTGCATTCATGTATATGTTAACTGAGACTGCATCGATCTGTCTGCTTTCAAACCACACTGCTCAAAACTCACCTTTTTAGAAGTGCCTTTAATGTGTGATGCATGTTGTGTGATTTGTATTTTTAGTGTGTTGTTTGATGATGAATTTAACTCAGGTAAAGTGTCTTTGACTATCATGAAGTGCTCTATAAATTAAATGTGTCATTTTACTATACCCCGAACTAACTGAAACCAGCATCAAGCCATTAATGGGTGGCCAGTGATGGAAGAGGATGCTGATCCATCACAGGAGACGAGTCAAGCTCACGGAGGTACAAGGTAAAGTCTGCATCTTTTCTCTGGTGCTGGCAGCCAATGGTACTGGCTATATGTTGGGGCCTGTAAGTACAATAGCTGCCATTGCTACAAGGCTTAGTGTTAACCAGTTCCTCTAGACTCAACAACACCCTTTGATGTGACAAAAAATTGTGTTGATGCAGATTCAGTTGAGGTGAAGATGCATCTCCAGATATAGTGAAAATTTCGCACATACAGTATGTTTGTTTCCATGTTGTGAATATAAGTCTAGGGGAAAATAACAGACAGACTTCATACATCCATGCATGTTGTTAACAAGCTATAGCCAGTATCAACTAATGTAGTGTCCTTGAGACTG
Organism: Larimichthys crocea; assembly: GCF_000972845.2. NCBI lineage: Eukaryota > Metazoa > Chordata > Actinopteri > Sciaenidae > Larimichthys > Larimichthys crocea. Next base: position 10,439,487 of record NC_040018.1, read on the forward strand.
TAAAAAAAAACATCCCAGGGTCAACTTTGTGTGAATAAAGTGAGGCAGAAGAATAATTTGCTCATTGATTCAATTTAAAAATGCACTTTCCTCTGAGATCTTCAGGACCTCCCAGTTTAAGAAAAAATGCTTCTCGCGGTCTGTTGTGATATTCATGGACATTAGTGCTCAGAGAGGGAAAGCACCCTCCAATGTCAACAGACTACATCCCACACAAACCACTTCTTCCACCTCTCGCTGTCCTCTCCTGCCTGTCAGCTTATCAGGACCCTGGCAGACACTCTGATCAGGGTTGCTAAGCGCTGCCCGTATGTTTGTTTGCTCCTTATCCCACCTTGTGGCATGGCGTACGGCACAGTGCGCCTCGAGCCTCTCAATGTACCCTGCATGGAGGAGAGAGATAAAACAAAAAAAAACAACAAAAAAAACTGCCATGAAGATTACAGTCTGAGAAGAGGCAGTCATCACTGAAGGAATCTGAGTGCCCTTCCCTTAGGAGAGGAGACTGTTAGACACTTGGATGTCACACAAAAAGTTGCTATGTCACTGATATTCCTATCGTAGGTGTGCCAGTTAATTGTATGAAAGCTGTAACAGACTGATTGGCTGCCAAATCTGGTTCCTTTCTGTTTGAGTTGTATTTGCCTGCAGGTTGTGATGTAGTTGAAAGCCGGTGTTCACAGCTGCCTGGTAATAGTCAGGTACGGTGGTTTGAAAGAGTATCATCTCTTTGGGGCTTGCACCACATCTGGTACCTTTTGGCTGGAAAAATGTTGGTACTATGATTTCTCTTAAATGTTTTATTGCTTGTTGCACTTGATCGCTACTGTGAGAAACATTGATCTCAAAGTGCTCTAACACAGGTGAGCTTCACTTCTATATGCAACACAAAGCACTGCCAATATATGAAAATGTGTTTAAAAGCTTATTTCCAGTGGTTGAAAATAAGTTCAATAAGAAAATGCAATGTCAAAAACAGACATTGCTACTTTTGCTGATGCAGTGATTGTTGAATCATGTGGTCACTGCTGAAGGTTCAGAGGATAACATTATTTCTGGCAGAGCACTGAGGTTGTGTTTGCATTAGCTGATTGGTATCAGCTCCTTGATTCAATCTTCACCTTCACAACCTCATTCATCAACTGCAACTACAGCTGACGAGTAACATCCAATTACATTCACACAGCTGTACACGGCTGTTTATAACTTTTATATGCTGCTTATACCTTCTTGGCAACGCTGTACTGCAGCAGCTCCTGCCACCCACCCCAAATTTGTCCTTACACACTAAGCTGTTGGTAACAATGTCTATGTGTGTATGCGTTAAAACAGTTTCATTTTGTTTTAATATGCTCTCTCCCTGCATTATTACCTAAACCAATATAAAAATATGAACAAGAAACTACGTCTGAATTCAACACTGATTTGTGTTTGAGTAACTTAATCAATGTTTTTTTTTTTTTTTTCTTAAATTTGTTTTTAATAAAGGTCCTAAGAAAAGTCTGATGCGTGTTCTTAAACTGCAGAACTCTGTGGGCCACTCGCAGTATTGCCACGAAGAATTCTCCAAAACTGTTGATAGGACACCTTAAACTAGACTCAACCTGCAAACAAGATCAATCATCACTCCTTCTGTTATGAATTATTTAATCCATAGAGGTTTCATATTTCTAAAACTTTAAGGCGAACCAGTGCGAGGGATACCGTGCATATTGAGCGGGCTGCATAATGAGTTTTTTTTGGCGTATGTGCAGAGCTAATGTTCACATTGGACAGAATCAGCATCATCTTTGGGTCCAGTATCCCGTTTTATCCATGGTACAACAACAGTCTTATCTGCTGGCAACTAAGCAGCTCCACTGGAGCAGTTGGGATTAAGGGCACCTCAGTGGTGGTAACAGAATGTGTTGATGTTGCTAGGCACATAGGCTATGAAAAGAAAGCCAGTTTTCTAAAGGGCTCCTGGAGACCTACTAGAAATGTATCTTGGAATAAAAATGTTACATTCATGGTGTCCATGGTATTGAAAGGTAAGTCCGATAAAGGCTAAATTCCACTGGGCATCGGATGCGACTCGTTTCATGTGCGCCTTGGACAACGGAACTAATTGCGGCCTTTCTAGTCGAAGAGAATGGACAAAAACAGCGTTGTGGCCATGATATGGCAGAGATGTGCCTTGTGGGCTGGTTTTGACGTAAGGGTGCTAAGCACCAAAATAATTGTCCCCCATGCTAATGAAAAGGCCTATCATGCACACATATATGTGCACATGCATGCAGCAGATCTGCAGGTCTTTAGCATGGGTTAACATCTTCATGTATGTGGGTCACTGTTTGTAATTTGTTTAAAATAGCAGCCTGATTGTGGTAGTTGGACACATCAGAAGTGGTACTTTGGTGCATTGACTCAACCATCACCAGAAGCCAGAGGCAAGTGACAACCAAGGCCTATCACAGTTAAGTTCTGATTTATGCAGCAAGCTGAACGACAAAATAACTAGTCTTGCAAGTTTCTTCCAAATCATGACAAAGTGATTTCTAATCTGCCACATCTATGACTGAGGTTTCGTTAGATTTCGGCAACAAAAAGTTGCGCAGAAGTGCAAGCTCCGCTACACTGGTCACACAAAGTTTAATAAGTGCTTGAACACATGACCAATGTTATCCCATTTATAGTGAGGAAAGCCCCCCTCTATGCATGCTATCAAGCAATCTGCCTCATTATGGATGTGATATCTGTTTAAAAGCATCCAGGCCAGTGCTTCGCTAATTACTTCTTGGTTAACGAAGCTGTGTCCAGAACTTTATGTCATGGTGAAGGTCATAAGCAGCAGCAGGACAAAAAGATATACAGCAAGGAGACAAACGGTAAAAAAAAAAGAAGAAGAGATAGATAGGCATAGCCGAACAGAGAGAGGGAAAACAGAAAGAGGAAGAGATGAGAGACAGTGCAGTGCTCGGTGGAGGGAGAGGAGGAGGAGGCAGTGAGTAAATAGTCAGCGGCTCTAATAGGAATATCAAGCCAGTGAAAGGTAAACAGGCTTCTCCAGGCAGATACAAAGGGAATGTGGCGGCTTTGAGAGCGCTGGAGTGCCGGCACGCCACTGTGGCACGGCGATAACGGCCCCAGGGCTGCCTGCATCCCAGAGATAAGGCCGAGCACTGGCATGTGTCGCCCCTGATCCCAATTTCACAGTCAATATTCATCCAGCCCGACAAACAAGCAACATTTAAGATAAAAAATAAATATAGAGCCCTTCTGCTATTACCTCCTGTTTATTAATCTGCACACAGCACCCACTGTCTTTTAAACAGTAGTAAACACCCAGCCACCCCCCACTTCCTCCTCCCTCCCTCCATAACACCCCCCCCTCTACCCTCCTTCTAGGCACTCCACTCCTCCCCCCTATCCCCTCTTCCTCATCTTCCCCCTGTCTTCCTGAACATCTGGGGATTTGCATGGCTTCGCTCATTCTTCCACGATTGCCCCAGGCGTGTGTCTCTGAGTTTGTGTGTGAGTGTGTGTGTGTGTGTGAGTTGAGCACACCTGTGTACGCATGTGTACATAACATTGTTCCAAGATATATTTCAGATATGAGTGTACCTAGATGTGCATGTATGACTACCTCCTTTGACTGCTGGAATAGGTGTGTTTTGTGCACCCTTTGTGTTTTTTGCGCTTGCATGTTAACATATGGAGTCAGGCCCCAGCTGTAAACTTGAATCTCTTTCTGTCTCACTCTTAACGTTCTCCTTCTTTCATCTGGCACCCACACTTCAAGAAAAGGTAATTGTAAGACTGATGGTGGTATTCAGTCGTAAAATCATCCTTCTCTTAAAAGTAAAATTGGTTCCCTCGTGATTTCACTCAGAAATAATCAGATTTCACTTAGAAATCAATATCTCGCCACTAAACAAAAGTCAAAAGAGAAAAAAATGGTTATTTCTCACATCCCCTTTTACCGTTTCCTTTCCAAGAGGTTACAGGAATGTATCTGAATAATTCAACATGGAAATATGCATAAAAATAAATCAAACCAAAGTGAAATAATAATATCCTAACCAACATAAATATCATAATTAAATGTGTAATTTGTCTTCAAAAGACTTCCTCTGGGTTTCATCTTCAGTTTCTGATCCTTCAGTTACCAATCCCTCTGTTCCCTCATTGTCACCATTAGTGTTGTCCATCTTTCCACAAGTTCCCAAAACAACATCCCATAACAGGTACAATAATATTCCTCCAACAATCTTACCATATGTGTTATTTTTTTCATTGTATTAAGAAGGATTTTAAGAACTCTTTAAAACAACTGAATTGAGTTGGAGATCCTTTTTCTTCTGGATTGTTTCCCAGTAAAACTAAAGTTAAACACTGGATTTAATGTCTTGCTAAAATTGATATTATTTTGAAAGGCAGGCCTTAAGCTGCAGCCGACTGGCCAGCTGGGCTCTGATTACCATCTGCAACAATCACAGAGAGGAGTAAACCAAAAGCTAAGCAGAGCTACTTGGCCTACAGCTTGTGTTATTTCTTTTGCTGGAGTAAGCAAAGAGCACTCTCTTCAATTAGCTTCATTAGTTTTGTGACACAGAGCAGAGAGAAGAGGCAACAGAGCGGTGAGAAATAGACTTACATAAGCCAGGATCAACACAGGTACATGTTAGTTACCTCAGCCGGCACAGACCCATTGTGGTTTTCACAGTTAAAGGCAGGGGCATTACATTCAGGCTGTCCCATTATTTGCTGGCAGCTGGACTATAATCATTCTTATCGGTGCTCTTTATTGCTCCCTGACCACCAATCCTCAGTCCCCCCATCATCCTCACCATTACACCTGACCTGCTTCATCACAGCTCACTCACTCATCCCCTCCCTTCTTTGTGGCCTTCTCCTGCCCTTCCTTTCTCTCTCTGGTACAGACCTGTCCATGCCTGGCCAGCTGGCCATATCCCTTTAAATCTGGCCTGGGCTGAGCCGCTGTCTCCAGGAGATTACTGCACACTCTCCTAGGCTCCACAGATGGGAAAGACAGGCTGCCAGCTGGCACAGGGACACCCACTATCCCCGCTGGAGCCTGGCCAACGGGCCTGGCTCTCTGCTCTACACTCTGCCCATTCACACTCCTGATAGTCCTCAGACTTCCTGCTTTTACTTTTCCCTCTCTCTTTCTCTGCATCCCATCTCTCTTGCTCTTTTCCTCAGTGATGTAGGACATAATGAGATCATTTACTAATTTCAAGTAGCAATACAAACATGTAAACTCAAACAAGTAAAAATAAATGAGTAAGATCCCTGCATCGAGATCTAATGATAGTTTCATTTTATTATAACATATAGCTCTTCATTCTTACTTATTAGAATAATATCACACTCAGCAAAGTTACTCCTGATATTGGGGAACTCAGTGACATTGCTGCATCAAAGTCACAGTATGATTAAACAGGTGGTAAACGGTTTAGCAAGATCATCAAACCCACTTTATATGGAGTTTTATAACTAGGTTCAGGAACAGAGACCACGCCTTGAACTCATCCCATTTCCGCACCTAAAATACTCAAGCTGTCTTTCGTTCAAATGTGGCAACCACTGGAGCTCAAGAGACAGTTCCCCCATTATCCTCCATCCATCTACGACCCCGATTTCTCCTCTCATCCCTTACCCATTCATTCCTCGATCCTCGTTCCTTCATCCCCCATCCATCATCCCTTGGCCCTTGTCCCTTCATCTCTCACCCTCTTCCCTCCATCCTTCATCCCTCATCACCATCTTGGTTCACCTTCATCAAATGTGCAATAAACCTGTCTAAATCTCTCTCCATATTGCTGTGGTTAAACTGGAGGTTAAATTAAAAGTGAGTTCACCTGAAATTTTCATAATAATCTCTCATTGTACAAGAAAAATCATGCACTACAGTAAGTACAGTACAATAGGAGCATGAACCAAGAAGTTGATTGTAATGGACAGGTGGGGTTGTAACTTTACTCTTCGCCTGTTGTTGTATCTGATTATGTATTATTCTGTACAGGTGTACCTAAAACAGTGGCCACTGAATGCATGTCATGGCAGTATGGCACTGGCTAGACCAAACACCAAGCAGGCGACCTCCGGTAGGGATGGGAATTGATATGATTTTTCCGATTCCATTATCGATTCTGCTTGACGATTCGATTCTTTATCGATTCTCTTATCGATTCTTATCTTCTAAATGTAATGCAAAAGGCATTAATTTAATGTGAACTGTTATAACATGTTTTACAAAGAAGCACATCACGCTAACATGGTAGGCAGTGTGTTACTTACCACAGTTACCTTCACTGTAACCGCTGAGGTGCTCATAGCCTGGCAGCTGCCTGCTAGGTTGAGATTCATCTCCAGCCTGAAGCGTGTCTAAAACACAACATTCATTTAAAAATATTGCATGTTGTGTGCGCAAATGTTTCTGCATGTTCGTCGTGTTCCCTCCCGACACTGTTATCTCCACTTTGCAATGATTGTATGTCGCCTTGTTGCCGTCTTTTTTGGTAAAATGCAGCCAAACTTTGGAGCGTTTGAACCGGGTGGGTGACATTGTTTACTACTGATTGCACTGCACGTGCCAAACTTGCGTAAGTTACGTGGCGTAAATAGTCGTGCTTGCTGGAACTGAGTGTGCGTAACTTCTTGCAGAAGTTACGTGACATAATTCGTACATTCTGGAATTGATAAGAGAATCGTTAGATAAACTGCCAAACGATTCCATGGAATTGAAACACATCGAACCGGTTCTCAACAAGAACCGGTTCTCATTCCCATCCCTAACCTCCGGTTCTGGGAAATGAAGCCAGTGGGGAAGTGCTCAAAACTGTAACGGCTGCTTGAGATGGGCTCCAGAAGTGTGTCAGTCTCCATAAGCTCAGTTATTAAAATACCAGACTTCACAGCAGAAATAAACATGTTTACAGGCTCAGACAACAGTTCTGGTCTCTATAGCTAATTTCCCCATTCATGACAACTGTGAGCCACTTCCTTTTGTTACTCTGATCAGTTATTTTAAATGACTTAACTACAACAGGACTGTAGCTCCAAACCTCATCTCTCCCTGAAATGTAAGAAAGTATTTAACCATACCACAGATATTCTTACAGTAGGTACGGTAAAAGAACATCAAACACTACTCATACAGCAAATATACAATTCTCTGCCCTTTCTTTGACATTATCCTGAATCCTTGTAGACTTCCCTCTTTCTTCCAAACACTTTGCCATCAGACATCTACCTCTAACTGCCCCGCACGTGTGCACACACACATGCACATACCAACACACACTTTTATCTTCCTGGCCCCCACTTTTAGAGAGCAGAGGAGAGAAAGGTGGGGACTGAGCGTTATTGAAAGGTGTCACATGTGCAGATGTGATAAGCATGCCAGGTAGAGATAACCAAGTGCCCTTCGTCGCTATGTAACAACACATAGGCTGTCCTCTTGAGTTAAAACACAACACACACACACACACACTGACATGTACATAATGTACCAGGATTGGACAAGTTCATTATCCCTGTGTGTGCTGGCATGATAAGGCCTAGATCTCCTGAAATAGCTATGCTATTGAGCTAAGACCTTCCACTGCTAACAGAAAAAAAGAACCCGGGGTAGAATATATATCATTATCCTCTCTGCTCTGTTATCTGTCACCTTCCATTACAGGAGAATAAGGCGCTTTGGTCCCAGAGGTAAACAGCTATCGGGAAATATGTTTTCTGATGTAGTGAGGACACACTGTTGTACTTCGTGCCATAATGATGCTGTTGTCCCTGCTTACACGCACCTCCTGCTGTATTTCCTCAGCAGCCTGAGCTGTCCCTCTGCCACTGTTGGCACTTTCCACATGTAGACTAGCCGTGGGGAATGTGTCAAGTGCTCCAAAGCTGGGGACGGCACTGTCAACACTGCTGTAGATAGTAATGTGATATGAAAATTGCTCATCTATCTTTAGATATGCATGATTCTCTCCTGTTAAACCTGGTTAAGAGTCTGATTTACTTTATCTTTCTTTACACCCACCCACCCACACACACACACACACAGTGCATTTAAGTTCAGTTTGGTTTCACAAGGAGCCACATGCACAGCGTGTATGCCCGTAGCTCTATACAACAGAATGTCCTTAGCTAGCTCAGAGAAAATGTGCAGAAACTTTTCTCCCCAGCCTTCTGCCGGACCACCTGCTGAGCACTGAGATGATTACAGTGCGAGATTGCTGTGCCAGATTACTGTGACCCCAAGGACCCCTCCAGATGGACACACACACACACACATACATACACTGCACACACACATACGCGCAGACATACACACACACACAAACACCTGGCATTTCATTTTAGGACACTATCTTGCAACCATAGCTGCTTGTGTTGATTACACACACATTGCATACAGTACATACTTACAAATACTCAATCATCTGTCATGGCCACTCGCCATGGAAGCAGCCATACAGGAACTAATGCTGGCAGGACCACAAGGTGAAGGGTGTGATGAAGCATAGACGTGTGTGTCTGTGGGTGTGGGGGAGATGGTGGGTGTACAGTCTGTGACTGTACATATGTGGTAATGTTGCTACATCCTTGTTGCCACATAATTCCAGTTCATTTTCGTCATGTCATGTATTAGAAATTGCACAGGGAACACTGTGGATGCAATCGCAACAAGTACAGTAGGTCAAAGTTAAAGCAAAGCCATCTATGAATTAGGGCTGCCACGATTAGTCGATTGGTCACGATTTAGTTTTTTTTAACGTTTCTCTCGAAACTGCAGCTGCAGCTTCCACTGCCGCGTCTGCCTTTCTGTCACATACACACACACACACACCCCTACGCAGATGCGCAATAGTGGTAATCGGCGTCAGGCCTGACTGTACCGTAAATGATACCATAACACAAACCCTCCAGGAATTCACGATGTTGCCATTTGCAACTTCAACGCAACTTCAGTGAATCCCTGTGAATTCAGGGCGGTGTTGTAATTTTAAACAATCACCGCAATTTTCCCGCAACTTCCGCGCAGTCTGCCCCGGGGATTCAACTCAGCGGGTCAGGGACGGCCGCACGGTGTGGAAGATCCCCTCGTGGGACCTCTCCCCGGTGATGGTTGGCCTCCGCCGGCCGCATTTCCTCCGTGGTGGCTCTGGGTCGGCATGGGAAGACTCTGGGGCGAAGGTGGCTCACGGCTCCGTCCGCAAGTTTTACAGCACCTACCCACCCACCACTTTCCGGGACAGTCAATTTATGCATGATCCGATTAGTCGACTAATCGAAAAAATTATCGGTGATTAGTTGACTATCAAAATAATCGTTTGTGGCAGCCCTACTATGAATGTTTACAAAGGTAAGTTTGGTTAATTTAAACCTGCACGTTCTTTTTACAGACATGTTTGGCTGACCTGTGACTGTTTTGTTATTTACACCTGTGACATGTCAAAATATCTGAAATTAATGTGGTGAGTACATGGCCATTGAAATCAAACAAACAAACAAAAAGAACAACTTTTTTCAATACCACTCATGACAAAGCACCTTCATCTGTGTGGCTCTCATCTGAGTCAGAGATTGCTTTATATCCACTATATATAGAATGAGTTAATTAACACAGGTGAGGCACCGCACACGGGTGCTCTCATCAAAACAACTCCATGAAAACAAGGCCTATGTTACGACTTAATTGCTACTTCAAATCCTGTAAATCAACACGCAGTGTAGTTTGTAAATGTCATTTAGTGTCTATTTGAGATGGTTTATAATCTTTCTTTTCATTGTACTTCCTGTTTGTGGGATCCATTATGTTTTATGTTTTTACTTTTCTGTGTGGTCTTCTTTGGGGTCTGCTGTTCTGTAAAGCTCTTTGTAAACTTTGTTTTTCAAAGGTGCTATATATAATAATAATAATTATTATTGTTGTTATTTGGAGGTGCTTATCTACTTATATCGAGATAGTAAATCGAGCTACATTATGGTGTTGCGGAAGTTCCTGATCGAGCGTGCACACCATGCACGCCTTACCAAAGCTTGTTCCTAGCCGCTTTGCTGCAAGTCATCCCCGCTTCCTTGCCTCTCGCCTGCTGACACTGTCCAATAAAGGCAAAAAGACTGAAAAAAAAAAGTAAATACATTCGCAATAAAAAGATGCAAAGCTCCAATGTGTAAACCGACTCTCATCGCTGCTTGTTTGTGCCAGAGCCGCAGAGAGACTATGGGCACAAAGCAGCAGCAGCCGATTCATATCAAAAGGGTCAAAGCTTATGTTAAAATGAATAGAGGCAGTGGAGGAGAGAAACAGAGGAAGAGGTCTACGTTAACTGACATGACAGTGCATCACTTTGCATCATATGTGATGGACTGTCATTACGCTTCACATCCAACTGCACATCTCTCTTTACCAGACTGTGAACGTCACATGGTATCAGTGAAATGGAGAAGTTAACTTGAGGCTCTGTCCCCGTCCCTCCCATCTCTATATGCTGCCTCCACCCTCTCCATCTCTCCATCTTCACCCTACACACCATCTACCAATCCCCCCTCCGCCACCGCCACCACCCTCCCCTCTCTTCTCTTCCCTCTCCTCTTCTGCCATGTTTGCAAGAGCGAGGGCTTTGGAGGGTGGCACTCTGATGGCGTGAAGCCAGATGGCAGCCACAAGGCAGGCGACGTGGCGCAGAGCAACGAAGGGTGCACACACACACACATACACACACACACACACACACACACACACACACACTCAATCACTCACTCACACTTTCTCTCCTTAATGAACAGCCATGAATTATTCATCACACACACTTGCGCGCACACACACACACACACACACGCCTCTCGCAGGGCACATACACAGCTCCTGTCAGCAACAGAAGGCTCTGCGACTTCTCTCTATTTTATTATCATTTCTCTAGGCATTTTCCTTGGTTGTAAAGGAATACCAGGTGGTGCTCGACCCCTCAAACTATCAACTCCTCCTCCTTCCTCCCTCCCATTTCCTCCTCCGTGCACCCTGTCCCCCGCTCTCCCTCTCTGTCTGAGTCCTTGTCATCCTCTCTCAGCCTGTTTTTTTTTTTTTTTTTTTTAGTTTTCTGTCATTGCCTCTTCCCTCTCTCTTCCCCCTCTTTTCAGCTCATCATCATTTGGCTGCATTACATGTCTATATGGAGAAAGAGCGAGGAGAAAAGCAAACCAGATAGATAGAGGAAGCTTGGATCTTCCAAGAGGTCTGAGGAGGATTCACATGAGAAAATGCCTCCAAGGACTTAGTCCACAGGGGGTGTTTAATGTCCCATATACCTTTAAAAATAAATTCTAGAAATTCTAGGTGGATGATGGAGACGTTTAAGTCAATCTCAGTGATCTGATACGTAGACACATTCATCGCCATAATCATGACTTTGTCTAACATATTCAATCAGTCCATTAATACCAAGCTAGCGGCTGGTAGACATCATAACACCACCACTATATATCTGATTATTCTTGTTCTGTTGCGGTGGGGGCAAAAGCACGAGTGAGAATTGATTCGCCTGCATTGTTTATTGTGCAGATGTAATTAGATTTTTGATTAAATGACTCAATTTACACTGATTTCTGTATGAAAATTCAGACTATGATATTCAGCAATGTAGAAATAATGTGCTAGAAAACCAGTGCAGCACCAATGAAATATCCTTAAGCAAAGCTGTTTTACCCGTACAGTACTATTCGCATATGCACTTAACAAATTTCCAAAGCAAAGTGTTGAATGGCACGATGCTGTGAATATGTATTTTTTACATCATGTGCTGATTGAGAATGGATTGCCTTGAAACTTCCTTGAACCGGGTAAACCAGCAACTTTTATTTTTGTTACGTTAAAAGTGCAGACTCACTTGTCATTTGCCACTGACTTATGGTGCTTTCTTGTGCACCTGCACCCCCAGATTTCAGCCACACACACACACACACAAACACACACTAATTGGGATGATGGAGGTGTTTGGAAGGAGGTGAGAGGTCTTCTACTGTGCGGTAGAGGGTGACATGCAATCCTTATCGACTTTTTCATATCAGAACGCACCGCTCTCTCCTAGAACCATGTTCAGTTTCAAAACTGAACTCTTGTTGTTGTCTTTGTTGCTGCAGTTGTTGTTGTTGCAGAATATACTAAGATGATTGTTTTTTTTTCATTCTCCTTTTCTCAACATGGGGGGTAGTGGGTGTTAAGGCACTCTGACAGATATGACGGATGGATAGATGAAAACTTGCCCTTGCTGTCAGAGAGGTTCAAGGTATAAAAGGGAGATGTGAAGGGGAAGGGGCGGGTTTGGTGAAACAGAGGGAGGAGCAGAGCTCTCTGGGGAGGAGAGAGAGAGGGATGAAGGAGTGTGATAAGGTGTGCATGGATGAGAGGAGTGATGGAGGGAAAAAGTAAAAAGGGAGGGGGTGAGGAAAGGAAAGGCCTATAGAGTGACAGGGGGGAGAGGGACAGAATGTGCTGCTGTGGTAAAGGTCACCAGCCTCCCCTGTGAGGTTGAGTGGTATTTGAACCTTACTTTTGTGGTTACAATTTCTATTCACTGTCGCTTCACGTGTGTGTGTGTGTGTGTGTGTGTGTGTGTGTGTGTGTGTGTGTGTGTGTGTGTGTATGTGTGTGTGTGTGTGTGTGTGTGTTTCTCTAGCAGGGGGCACAGACCAGAGCTGAGTTTAATTGTCTGTAACAAAGAGCTGACTCCTTTAGGATCCATTGCTGCGCTGAGCATCATTTGGGAGACCACAATAGAACACACACACACACACACACACACACACACACACACAGACATATGGTACAGCACAAAGGGATTGTCTCCGGGACTGTGTGTTTATCATTAACTCTTAGAGAGACCAAGTGAGTGAAGAAAAGTTAGGATTACACACACACACACACACACACACACACACACACACACAGAAAAATTAACCATGGGGACAGGTAGGAGTGAAAAGGTCAGAGGATTCAGCTCACTGAACTGAGAGAAAGAAACCACTGCCCCATACTGTCGAGTTAATGATCCCAAATTTATCCATCCATTTTCCTACAATTTTCCAGATTCAGACTATCTTACATGTCGGAGTATCAAACTCATCCTCCAGCTTCTCCTCCAAGATACTTGTTTCTAAGCCAGGAATAATGTGGAATCCCTCCAGTGTACTTTCGGCCTGACTCTGGGTCTCCTCCAAGTTGGACGTGCCCAGAATACTGCTACATGGAGACATCCATGCGGCATCCTGATAAGATGCCAAAACAAACTCCACTGGCTCTACTTGATGAATGGAATGACCAAAGTATTAAACCAAGCCGCCTCCAGCCATGCTTTTTTTGCAGCGTACTGTACAGTATGAACGCGCATTGTGTTCTGCGTTCTAAATTGACTAAGGGAGTACTGTACAAAATGCGTGTAAAAAGGTGTATAAAAGTGTGTGGTTAGGGGTTTTACGGCCTTAAAACATGTATAATAATTGTAAAAATTTAATTTATTGCGGGTTATTTTTAGAACGTATCCCCCGCGATAAACGAGGGACCACTGTACATAACAATGTCAAAAAAAATAATCAAGCAACTATTTTTTGATAACAATTATGAAATAAAAAGAACAGACTGTTCTGAACAACATTTCTAAAAAAAAAAAAAAAAGAGAGAAAAGAACACAGAGAACACATTGGCTCGTCTCTTGTGGATTTTTGCATGCAAACTCATCTGGCATGCAGTGACAGATACAAGCAAATGCTTTTTCCCAGCAAAAGGAGGGTAGTGTAGTTGATGTCTGATGAAATGAATAATAGCCAAAGTGTCAGTTAATATTAGGAGCATCTCTGGATGTGGGTTAATGTTTAATACGGTACATGTCTTACATATAAAACATGAGACCAACTATCAGAGTTTCTAGGTCAGTTCCTGGTGGAACATTTGAGAGACATGAAAGCCTGTGTTGTTTTTTGGTGTGCGGCTGTTAATTTGTAGCTTTATTTTAATCATTGACTTTCTGCTGGAGATCATGAAGGGGTCTGAAAAAAAAACAGCAATCTGATTACAGAGGAGGAGAACAGCCATTGTTCTCGATGCTTTATTTCTGTGAAAGTAAGTGTGACTAATTTTGAGAGACATGAAGAGGGTGGCTTGTGTGTGTGTGTGTGTGTGTGTGTGTGTATGCATGAGACAGAAAGAGTGATAGAGTGAGAAAGCAGCGGGAGGCCTGCAGAAGATGTTTAAGGCCTGTGTGATCGTGATGAAGCGAGACAAGGAGGGAGGGCAGAGGAGGCCACAGTCATTATCACCTGGGATTTGCTCCTTCGAGGCGTCCCCTCCGCACACGACTCGCCACCAGCACCTCATTTTCTTACACCACCGTTAATCAATAGATCTTTGGTCTGATTGGTTCCTATTGAGTCATCAAGGGGAGCGGGCGGCTGTAAAGAAGCTGATGAACCGCTCGTTTCATTAACAGACTCAACGTCGATATCCCTCCGCCTCTGCACTCACATGGACAAAGAACAAAAAGGGGGTTGTGTGTGTGTGTGTGTGTGTGTGTGTGTGTGTGTGTGTGTGAGGCAGAAAGACTCTCTGCTACATGTCTTTTGTAACAGACCCAATATCACCTTATTCTCATACTATGAGTCATATGATTGAGATAAAGAACACCAGTTAACCAAAGCTAAATGCTAAATGAACACCTCTCATCAAATGGTCAAATAATTTAGTTATCTGACAACATCAGTGCAAACAAACATGAGAATGACGGTACGATCAGCTTTACTGAAGCACAAAGTAATGCACAGATCAGTAGTCACGAAAAGTTGTGGCACGTTGGCCATGTTTGTAGAAGTTTTCTCACATAACAGTCACACAGGTACTGTGGATGAAGAGAGCTGGATGTTGCACAGTAAAGAAAACGTTTTCCCAGAGGATTGCTGCTTCTTACAAAAGAGTCTATTATAAACAACTAACAATAAAAACTGCTGACAGGACACCTTGAACATTTTTCACTTCAATTGTAATATATCACCACGAAGATCTTGTTTGAGAGCTGTAAGGGGTTGGGGCCTCCCTCCCTCTCTACCTCCCTCTGTCTGTCCTAAATGGCTATGTAATTGCAGGGCTGTTGGCCATGGGCCCCTGCTGTGTGGAGATGAGAGCTTGACTGCTTCAATCCTGACCCCTTGATCCCACCTCTCATTCTGTCTTTTTCACTCTTTCTCCTTCTTTTTTCCATCTCCCTCCCTCTTTATTTCCAGCCCTTTCTCCCACACACCATTCTCCCCCGTCCTCTGTCTCACACATACATAAACACAGTGAAACATGCATACTGACCACACGGATACATCTCTATGTGGTAAATAGTCTAATGTCCAACCCCAGCAGGTAGGTGGGCGCACGCAGGGCTGGACCAGGTTTATTAATGCACAGGAGTGTGGGGGGCCCTGCAGGTGCGGTCTTTAAAGCCTTAACGGTGACATGGAGATAAAGAGAGAAGCAGACATATACAGCAGACTGAATCCATTCTCACTGCATGGGGCTCTGCTATCATCTGATACAAGGCACTAGGTATTATGAGTGCTTCAATAGCCCACACTGTAAATATGTCATAAAACAAGGAATGGTTTTGATAATGAAGAGATAGTCTCTTGATCCAGTTCACTGTCATTTTCAGGCCTGTTATAATAATTTTCATTAAAATCCAACAACCTTAAAAAACAACATTGTCAGTGAGCACTATGACTTAAAGTGAATCCTGAAGTTGTCGTTTAAAATGTAGTTGTACGTTTAAAACAGTTTCAAACAAGTTTTGGTGTTCAGTGGCTGACAGACAGATGGATGAACAGATGGATCGAGGGACAGTTCTGTGGTTTCGCGAGACTCAAACAGGGGATATTTAATGATCAATTTCCTTCTTCCCTCCCTAACACTAAATCCTTGCAAGCTTATAACAGAAATATTGCCATAATGCTGTGTTTTTCTCTCCAAAGTTCAGAGGGATTTAAAAGAAACAGCGATTAAAATTCATGTGTGCAGCTTGGTTTCACAGCAGCTGTTGACATAATTACAGAGAGAAAAAAGTGTGAAATTAATTTCAAATTTAATGTAAATTATAGTGATTGGCAGAGCTGCGCTAATCGCCATTCATGTACAAAGAAAATATGCATGCCTCGAGCTTGTGCCGGTGTACAGGGAGCAGCTCAGATAAACCATCAGAAAGCGGACAGACACAGACGGGCACAAAGATCCTGGAGCAACAGAAAAACAGTGAAGCTGTGGCAAGGAGCAACAACGATAGAAATAAGGTGAAATAAGATTTATTGAGCATGAGCACTTGAGTCCATTGTGTAAATGTGCCAAATTTAG
The DNA here is from genome assembly GCF_000972845.2 of Larimichthys crocea. Taxonomy (NCBI): domain Eukaryota; kingdom Metazoa; phylum Chordata; class Actinopteri; family Sciaenidae; genus Larimichthys; species Larimichthys crocea. The sequence continues at coordinate 10,455,874 of NC_040018.1, forward strand.
CCATACAGTCTGATTTTCATCTGGCAGGGTGATGACACGGAAAGAATTTAGGAAAATAAATAAAACATCACAGAAGCACAGATAAACAGTAACACACTGGCATAACCATAAAACATATAAAAGCACATATACATTATGCAAATTCAGTTCATTAAGACACTGTCATGTCATTCTGCTAAAGACTTTTTAGCTTTTCGTGTGGCCATACATTTTCAACTTTGTCATGTATTTTTATCATTTCGAGCACAATTATGAATATGTATCAGTTTAATGAATATAAGCAGATGAAGCATTGTTAAGCATGTATTATTGTACAGTATTATAACTTCTCTTATGAATACATATTTTAGATTATTGCATCTGTAATCATATTCATTCATTCAGTGATTACATGGCATCATCCTGTTATAGATATAGATGCTTCAAATGAGCCGATGACAAAAATGAATTAGACTTCATATCTTGTGTTTAATTGTTTATCCTGCTTAGTAATGTTAAACAGAAATGAAGTGTTGTCTTTAAATTGTTTTTATAATGCTATTATTTCATAGCTACTTTTTTACTGTTTGTGTGTTTCATCACTTTGGTTATACTGGCTGCACATCAATTTTATTTTGAAAGACAATAGAGTTTGTTCATTTTATGTAATGACTGACTGTTTCATTTATTCACTGAAGGGAACAGTTGAGTTACTTTTTAAAGTAAAAATGACACGGCAGCATTGCACACAGGCTCAAAGTTTAATTTCATCACTTTAAAGTTAAAGTTACTGACTTCGTCTGTCAGCCTGTTTGGGTGTGTGTTGGATTTAATTGACAATACGACATCAAACACGGATTCAGTTTTATTCAGTGTCAATAAAAACGTCTAATGAACAAATGTCTTCAAAAACATCTGCAGACACATTTTATGCTAACATCTGTTACAACTGCAGTTAAACCCACCAACCCACAGATTCTGCCTTCTTGAGCAGGTCTGACTCATTGCACACATCAAACAAAATCATCCTGTTTAGATGATAATATTAAAAAGCATTTCTCACAACTGTTATGACAACTGTTGATTTTCTGTTCGGGAAACGATTCATGCTCTTGAAATATCACTGAAACTGACAAACTGTTGTCGTAAATGGCAGATTCATTAAGGGAGAAAAAAACCCATCAATCATTTGGATCAAATTCAGGGTTAGATTAGTTTTGTTATATTCCATAGTCTTCTGATTTATTGTATCCTCATTCTTTTTTTTATACAGCATATTTATTTCAAACACAAGTTACCATATCAAATATATTTCATTTAAATGTAGGTTTCATTTCATTTCTAAAGTATCAAAAAATGTAAGGTAAAAACTGATTTTTTATCTAACATATAAATACATTCATATGATAAAGATAATGATTAGACCTACAGTAGCATCACCCCTACAGCATACTGTATGCGTGGGATTTGTAAACTAAGTCAACATGTATGGTCCTGTGAATGATGTACATTTTGCTTGCGCCAGTCAATAATGAGTCACATCATCTTAAATTAAACTGAAACAGGTGGATTATTTACATGTTGAGTTATGCCCCAAAATGCAGTGCCTCAGTGCATAACCTTCAAATCATGCTTATGGATGTAATTATTTAATAACACACAGAGACGGTGTAAAAAGTGAGATGTCTGAGTGTAAATGTTTTAATCACAGACTGAAAGTTTCACCTCTCTAGGTCAGCAGGCAATCTGTCCTTGAGCCACATCGATCCTAACAGCGTCTACTTTTTCACTGTTCCTGCAGTGTTTGCCCTGTGACTTGTGGTGAGTGTTTAGTGCTTGTAAGTGGTGATTGGGTCAAAGGGTAATTGACCAGAGAGTGTGTGCAGGTGTGTGTGTATGTGTGTGTTTTCCCAGAAAGAGAAGGAAGTAGAAAGAAGATGCATTGAGAAAGAGAATAAGGAAGCGGAGAGGGGGCTTTCCTTCTTTCTGAGTTGTGACTGTTTATTTGCTTATGCACACTTGTACTGTATAAACGCTGTGTATGTGAAGAGAGGTGAAGAGCTCCTGAGAAGAAACCACTCATATGAGTTTTAACTTCACTTCACTTACTGTAAAGGGAAACTCCGTTTACACATCAAAGTCTGTTTACAGGTGTGGGGAGTTCCACTGCCCAAAAAGTTGTCTGAAGCCTTTTGTGGGTCGGAGGAAACCCGCACCAAATCTGAAGTGCCTCAAGTGATGTCACTTAAGTCAGAGTCAGGTGGGTCTGAAGACGTTTGAGGACGTTTGACAGAAACCTTCAAGTGTGGAGTTAAAAGTAAGTGAGTTCATCAGGCCTCTGTACCCTGCTCCGCATCTATGCTTGAGGCTACTATAACACACCCAAATGTTTAATGGAAATGCTAGCAGAGCTGCATTGTGGGTAATGTAGGCGCCCAGCAAATAATACATACATACAACAGACGATATCTCTGGCTCTGCTGCATTAAGTACTCCTTTTCTTTTCTTTTATATTTTATTGTTACTTCCACATTCCACATATGCAGTACAGTTTTGATGTAATGTCACTTTTTATCCAGTTTTAGGACAAAAAAATATTCAGATATAATAGGATGTACATGAAATTGTACATGTATATGTATACAGTATACAGTGAAGTACTCTTCTATGTCCTTCTACAGTCTTCTTTATGACTCAGGTCATGGTCAGCACTGATGTGATGTGAGCAAAACATGAAGGCACATTCACAATGGAATATCTGGAAAGATGTTTGTCCTGCTAAAATGTGTACAGAGAACTTAGAAAGTATATACTGCACAATGAGTATGTTGGGAAAAAGCACAAACAGACAAAATACACACATACATACTCCCCTTCCGTCCTCAAGGCCTGTCACTCAGAACGTCACCTTGGCATCTGGAGTATACCCACCTCCACCCAAATTAAAACAAGGAGGGCAAAAAGATATTTTCCAATTCAGCAGATGTGAGTCATTTCATCTTGTGATTTAAATGAGTTTGGTGTTTTGTGTGAACAGATGTCCGTACCCCGCCTCCTTTATCAGCATTAGCTGATTGGGTTTTAGCATGCAGCTTGCCGTGCCTCTGCCTCACAGGTACTAACACACTAATCTGCCTCTGCACAGCTGTGCAGCGGTGGTGGAGGAGGGTGGAGAGGGAGAAAAAAAAAAAAAAAAGCAAGAGAGCAAGGGCAGAATGGGAAAATAGAGAAGGGCTGGGAGGGATGGAGAAAGAGATGGAGAGGGGAGATGGAGGGATGGAGAAAGAGATGGAGAGGGGAGATGGAGGGATGGGCCAGAGGGTGGCCTGGAGTGTGTGTGTGTGTGTGTGTGTGTGAGTTCGCGTGTGTGGTGAGGGCAGTGGCTCTCAGATAATTCCTCAGTGGCTTCTTGGCCTGTAGCAGTTCATACAGCGAGCACCTGCAGCACAGCGAGGGTCACACTGTGGTGACACACTTTCTGCACTAATAGTGTGTGCGCTCGCAGGTGTGTGTGTGTGTGTGTGTGTGTCGCTTCATCATTGTGATGCAGCTTTGTGTGTCGCCCCCGCTCCCCACCCCCTACGCTCCCCAGCCATGTTAAACTCCATTCTGCACTCCTACTTCTCTGAACTGAGATGTTAGATATCTGTGAGTGTGCAGCTGATTGGTGAATCTGTGTGTGTGTGTGTGTGTGTGTGTGTGTGTCCGTGTGTGGGTGTGCGTGCGACAATGTGGCACAGACCTCTGGTGCGTTTGTTTACCCAGCCGTCCCACCACAACAACGGGGCTCTTTCTGTCTGCACACCTGTTCAGCAGCCCTGACATCAGCAGCACTCAGCGCACAAAGACCACCTCTGCACCCCAGAGGGGAGCAGCAGGAGGGGAGAATGAATTAGGGCTTTGGGGAGGAGCAGACTAGAGGGAGGGAAAGTACATGCAATAATAGGAGAGAGAGGCAAGAGTGAGCAAGAGGCAGTGGAGGGATGTTGAAAGGCCAGACACAGGGAGACAGAGGGATGCAGGGTGTTTGTGAGTTTGTAAGAAAAGGGTTAGGATGCAGAGGGAAACAAAAACTGGATTTAAAATAGAGTTGGAGCGGGTGGTGGTGGTGGTGAAAAGGGGAAAGACGTTTGAAGGGTGGGTGGTGAAAGCGAGGTAAGGTGGTTGGGTGCTGTGTCCCTTGCGTCATTCTCCTCCACCCCGGGAGTTGATCGGGTGCACTCAGCTTGTGAGCTCATTAAAAAGCACCCATTATCCCGACATTTGCACGCATCGCATGCAAAACTAATTTACTTGTAAGAAATTAAAAGTTCATTTTAATTGAGCTCGCGCTGCAGTATGCAAATTAGGAGTACATAATGTACATTGATGCGGAGCAGACAACACACTGAAAATGGACTTAACCCTTTCGCGACAATACGGGGAATCCTTAAGTCAAAATTATAAACAAAGAAAACTCCGGAAACTCAGTGCATCGCAGTGCATGATGGACATAATGTGTGTATCTGTTTGTTAGGATAAATAAAAGTAAAACTGTGGCTGCAGTGACACATCTCCAATCTGTCGTGTATTAAGTGTTTGCCTCATCACACAAAAAGATAGCAGCTCATTATCAGTAATGTCACCAACAACATCAGAACTATGTGCTGTTTATTTGTGTTTATCTGATGTCTTTTTTCAAGCCACTGTTTTACATTTATTGTAAAAATAGAAGTCGGTATCATAGACTTGTGTGTGTGTGTGTGTGTGTGTGTGTGTGTGTGTGTATTATGCACACGTGGTTGCGTGTGTTTATGTGTGCATATGTAAGTGTCCAGAGTTTGGCAGGAGTGTGTGCAGATCAATAAGTCAGTGAAGCAGTGACGATCCATGCGTCTATTCCCCAGGCTGAGGTCAGAGGTGAAAGATAAAGATTGGGGTCAGGCAGTAAATAAGATGGAACTGAGCCTTCATCTCTTATGTGTAGGTGTGTGTGTGTATGTTTGTCTCCAAAGAGTGGTGTGTCATCTTAGCCTGAACCCTGAGCTCTCTGACCGTCTTGACCCGGCACTCGTCCTGTCAATAGCAAATAACACGTCAGTAAAATGACACAGTCACCTGGAGTGTTTCATTAGAGGAGGGGGGCGCGTTGGGGGATGGATCACAGTGGGGGTGGGTTGTGTATCTGTGTGTAAGCATCTGTGAACGCTGGTATGTGAGAATCGAATACATCAGTGAGTGTAAAACAGATTTAAGACAGAGTATGTTGGCAAAAGGTCATAAAGGTTATTTTATTCTTTGAGTTTTGCTGGTCAGTCCACACCTGCAGGTATTTTTCAGTCCACAAAACTTTTCAAAATAAAATCTGAAAGCACTTCATGTTTTAGTGTCAAGAGAGAAAACTGAACTTTTGGTTGAAGAATGACGGGTCACCTTTAACTCTTTCTTTCTGTGATCACTTATTTTAACATTGAAATGTTTGCAGTGATGTGTACTTTTGTGGGAGGACAAACAACAAGAGATCTGGCCATTTTCTAATTGTTTAGTGTTTCGGTGTGGATGAAATCTTGATCACAAGTCATTTCCACACTTGAACATCTTTAGATTTAGCTAGATTGTGACATAGATGGAAGTGTGCCAGTAGTCCCTCAAGAGTGGTAGGGTGTGAAGTAAACGCTGCGACGCTGCAATAAGGCGAGGCATGGTGGCTGGGAAAGGTTACGAATGGGTGTGGTTTTGGTTGGCTAAGGATAGGCTGAGGCGATGTTCTGTATTAGGTAAAGAGGAGGTATGGTTAAGGTCTGTGTGAAGCAGCTCAGTGGGGTGAGCTGGTGCGATGCGTTGCATGGACGTGCAGAAGGGATTGTTGAATGATACATAACAGAGAACAGGAGAAAGAAGGATTGCAGGATGCTGTATCTTACATCATTTTCTTAGTTTTCTTTACAACACAGTAGCCGATGGGAGCATTTGTTCATTACAGGCTGCTCCTCTGCATTTTTACAGGAGGTGTCTGCTGATGGTTAAAAAAAAAAAGCTGGTAATATTGTCTAATTATAATTTATACCAACCTTTCCATCATAAATGATTCGCTACACAGAGTGAAACTATACAATTCCAAGTGTGTTGAGTCAGCACTGACTCAGCAAAAAAAAACGTTTCTCTGCGTGCTGCTGTGTTCATCCAGTGACGACAGGTGAGCCTTGGCACTCACAGGGCATGGCTGGTTGGCACACAGGGTCATCATGGAAGGCGGGCGCGTTGTTAGCTGGCGTGCGCAGGCCCTTAATGAGCAAAGTGTTGATTTGGCGCTGATCCTAATAGGATCAAAGCTGTCATTTGGCTCCCCCGATGGCTGACAGGAGGCCAGGCCTGGCACACCACCAAGAAAGAAGGGAGACGACATCACTTTCACAGGCTGCGTAAGCACACATAGTCAAACACAGCTTCTTTTCTTCTGGCTGTATTTTTTTTCTGTCTCGCTCTCCTTGGCACTGCTTCTCTACACTTTGTTGCTTTTGATCTCCATTCTTCCTTGTCCTTCCTTCTATTTTTTTTTTTTTTACAAGACACATACACTCACAGAAAACATACAAAAGAGCTAATGGAGCTCCAGTTCATTACATGGATGTAAGTCAGGATTATGATATATGTTCATTTATATTTGAATGTTCCATCAGTTCACAGGGAAAAAGCCTCTAGGCCGTTATTTCAGCAAACTGAAATCACCCACGGTGAGGGCAATAGGAACGATGTTTATTGAATGTAGATGATTTTGTAATGCACTAAGGAGCGTCTCAGCTGGCTTCAGCTCATTGAGAAGAATGATTTATTGTGCAGGAGTAAGTGGGGTTTATTTTGGCTTGGGAGTGTTGCATGCCCTAAGGGCTGGTGATGGATTCACTCGCACACATGCATGCATTGTCATTTAGAGATAAGCACACACACACACACAAAGAACAACATAAAGGCGGACGTAGTCACACTGAAATACTGTTAAACTGTATACAGAACAAAATAAAGCCTAAAATCCCAAACTCAGATATGAAGGCGAGAGCAAGGGCAAGAGAAAGGAGACAAAGACAAAGAAAAAATCCAGATTGAAAAAAATACAGTCCCCCCTCTGCTTCCAAATTAAAATGCAAATGTTTTTTTCTTTTTTTTTTTCTTTTTTTTTGGTTATCATTATTTGCCTCATCCTCTTCCTCCCACATGCCACCCCCACCCTTTCGCCCTCCACCCCCACCCCCCACGTCTCCTCCATCCTTTTGTCTCAAAATTAGTGAAGCAGAGTGCTCGGGCGGCTAATTATGTATTCAAATGAAAGAGGCTCGTTAATGTTGCACTGGGGAGAGGCGAGATGATTGGGAGAGGGTGATGGAATTGAAATGAGTGCTGGGGTGTCGTTCGCTCGCTCACTCGTTCGGGTGGCGGCGGTGGAAGAGGCGGCGGTGCATCTGGAACCAGCCGAGCACATCCCGGCAGATGTCACCTCCCGGGGGGTGATTGGAAAGCAGGGTGGGTGAGAGAGAGCGAAGAGAGAGAGAGGAGAGAGAGAGAGAGGTATGAGAGGGGAGACGAGAGGGTGTGTGTGCTCAGGGAGAGGGGGTTGGGTTTAGGGGTAGGAAGGACCATGTTTGAAGGGGGACGGGGGGTTTGACGGTGGGGGGGTTTTGTAGGTATATGGTTAGTGTGGGGGTGGGCGGTGGGGGGGGGGGGGTAAGGAGAGAGGGGGGAGTACGGTCAGACAGGAGACGCACACTTTACAATGACAGGATGGGTGGGGAGTAGGGAGGGGAAGCGAGGCAGGGAGGGAGGAAGGGGTGATGTGGAGTGGGGGGTGGGATGGGGGAGGCTGGTGAGGGTGGGATGGGGGGGGCACATGGCTTTGTTTCTGCAGAGGACACACAAAGAAGAGAAATGGGATGGTTAATTTAGCTCAGCAGAGAAAGAGAGAGAAAAAACAGAAATGAGCTAATGAGCATGGTGTTGTTGTTCTTGTTGTTCTCTATATGGTCGCTCTGCTATGTGACCTGCTGCAGCTCATGTCTCGTGTGAAGAGGACGACAACGATGCTAATTCCGTCTAACAGACTTCTGACTATACACCTGCACTGAAAAAAATGTTAACCAGGTCCTTTCCTGTGCATTTCCTGCTGTAAGGTGTAAATGCTGCACCATACAGGGTACTGAAATTGTTGTGTATAACACAGAATACGCCCTGCGTGTGTGTTTTCTGTCGGATTCAGTGTTGTGTGGCATTGAAGTAAGTGAGCACTGAGGTACATTGAGTCATGCTGCAGAGGAAAAAAAAGTCCTCGCTGAATGATGCACAGAAGCAGAGAGAGAGAGAGATGAGGTGAGGTGTTCATACAGCCCCAACCAGCCATCTGCTCTCTGTGTCCTTCATCTGACATACTTCTCACCCATATTGGCCCATACAAGCGCATACACATGCACAAAGACACACTCGACCTGTACACAAAACACACACACACATACACACATACACACACACAGTTTCCTCCAATCCTATCCTGTATTCATGAAGGCTGTCCTGCCAGCTCGGTACCCCGAGGCCCCTGGCCCTGTGGCCTGCAGCTATCATTAGAGAGAGCCTGTACTCTCATTATTGATCCCCTGCCTGTTAATGCTATGCATGCTCTTTCCCTAGGGGGCACCACTGGGACTGGTGGCCCCCACCAGCCCTGCGTCGCTGCTGTAAGGGTGTTCCATCAACGACACATCAGTACTGTACACACATACACACACACACACACACACATATATACTGGTTTCCGACCAGCCAGCACAGAGGTATGTGATACGCATACCTAAACAATATACATACTGTGACTTCTCTATCTATCTATCTATCTATCTATCTATCTATCTATCTATCTATCTATCTATCTATCTATCTATCTATCTATCTATCTATCTATCTATCATATTTATGTCTGTGTCTCACTCTTTCTGTTTCTTTCTCTTCCCCTCCATCCCCTCCCTAATTTTTTTCTGTGAATCTCTGACGGAGATGCATGGTGTTTCTAATTTGGCATGCAGACATTAATTCCAGCACAGCTGCTGCCTCCTCCTCCTCCTCCTTCTCCTCCTCCTCCTCCTCTCTCCCTCCACCCTCTCCTCCTCCCCACCTCCCTCCGCCGCCGCCGCCGCCCGCCAACCACCACCGCCCACCCCCCCCCCCTTCAGCCCCACGTCTCCTCCCCCCTCCCTCTCTCTCTCCCTGAAGGCTTCTCTCTAATGTGCAGCTTCAGAGAGGCGCGGCAAATTAACACCATTTGTTCTGCGGAGCATGCCTTCTTCTCAACACTACAAGCATATCTTATGAGGTTTGTCTAAATGTGAGAGGGAAGCAAGAAAGAGAAATCCACAGAAATGTTCTTTGCCACTGTTTTGTTGCTCCCCCCCCCCCAACCACCCCACCCACCCCACCTCACCCTCACCACCCCCTTATTCAAATCCACAGCAGATACAAGCCCAAAACACATTTCAGTGTTTCTTTTTTTTTTGCTTTTTTTTTGTTTTTACACAAGAGATTGTAAACCTTTCTTATCTCTGCAAAGTTGTGCCTTCAGCAACAGACTCTTTTGCCTCAGCTCACCAGCACTGACAGAGATCAAAATGTGTAAATTGTCTCCGTTACAACAGCCAACATCTGTGCAGCTGCTGAGATCTGTGTCGCCTTTGACAAAATGCTGCGGTAGTGCTATTTATCTATTAGCACACATCAATGATCTCTTCAAACAAATGTTTTATTCAAACTTAACCCCCCTCCATTAGAAGCAAATATCAGTTCTGTCAGAGGAATGGCGGTTGAAGCGGTGGACCATATGTGTGAGGAGAGCGAAGGGAGAAAAACAGAGGAGAGGAGGTGGAGGAGAAAAGGTGGGGAAGGGGGAGGAGGAAGGTGTGGAGAGGCAAGAGCATCTGTATACTCCCAGACAGGTTGTTTTGGTATTCTAAGTCCAGGCTGACAGGAATATTGAATATGGCAGACCTGGCTTTGCATACTGCACACAAAGAAACACAGCACGGACAACACAACACAACACAACACAACACAACACAACACAACACAACACATATACACAGCCCTCCAGACTGCCACCTGCCCCCCCCTGCATAGACCCAGCAGGGCTCTCTCTCTGTGGGCACAGCTCCTTTTGAACCATGGGCTAATTCCCTCTTGCACTTCTTGTCCCCCTCCTCCCCCCGCCTCACCCCTTCCTCTTCTTCTTTTATTTACTTTTATTTTCTCTCGGTACCCGTCCCTCCCTCTCTCTCTCTCTCTCTTACCCCACATCTCCTTTGCTCCCTCCTTCCTCCTCCTCCTTGCCTCCAAGATAACAGCATTATTAACTGGCCTAGTTGACCTACACTCCTGATAAACTCATCCCACTGAGGATCCCTGCTTTTCTTGCCCTGCTGCTGCATGGGGATTACTATCTTCTGGACCAGAGGAGACCATAAACATCGAGTGATCGAAATAAATGCTACCTGGGAAGAGATGGTAAATACAGATACGCACACTTGCAGTGACGGAGAAAAAAATGAGAGTAAGAAAAAGGGGGGAAAGAGAAGGACATTCAGCGTAGTATTCACAGCCAAATGTTAAAAAATGAAATGTTTAGAGTAGCTAATAATTGAAGAAGTATATTATCTGCTAATTAGCAGATGATGTAAAAGCAATTTGATTAGCTAGAGTGGGAATAGTGCCGGATGTGGGCCAGAGAGTAGTCAGCTGTGCCTCAGCTGGGAGAGGGCTAAATAACCTCTTTACCACAGGTGCATGCTGGGAGACTGCGTGGGGGATCAGTATCTGAAACTAAACAAATGCTTGGCATCAGAAGAGTTTTGTTTTTGGGCACAAACCTTCTCTTGTAGGCTGTTTCCACAGCTTTTTTTTCTGGCTAGGGGCAGTCAAAAAGAAAGTCTAACAGAAAAGGCAATTGAGTCGGTAAACAAACTGTTGAGGGAGAGACAGATGAGTGACAGCGAGATACAGGCAAAGAGAGATGGTTAGAGGGACACACTGGAAAATGGACAGACAGGTACGCAGAGAATCAACCTTAAGGCAGAGAAGAAGAAGAAAAAGAAGAAGCAGAAGAAGAAGAGAGGAGAGAGTGCAAAAGGAGGGATTAAGTGTTGCTGCACTTGGAAAGCTGCCGCCACATCTGCTCGTCCATGATGTCTGCGCGGCAGCCGTCAGCTGTCATTTTGGACCGCAGTCAAGTGGAGCAGAGGTACCGCCTGGCTCCCGGCCTTCTTTTGTACACAGAAAGCTGGTTTGTCTCTACACTGCTCTGAAAATGAGCACCTTCTCCTTCTTTCAGCTATCCTCTCACGTTTTGCTGTTGAATACAGATTTCTTTTAGAGGCGAAGGAGGGAATTCAGGATAAGAAACACAATATGTTTATTTCAGGTTCCTCCTTCCACGAATTTTGAGTGCCACTACTTGACCAGTGAGGCAAATCATAAATGTAATTTGGGCGTCTGCTCATAAGTAATGGCCTTCAAAGCTCTGTCCAAACAACAAGCCGATCCATCATGGAAAACATGCCACTAACAGCCCAACAGGATGCATTACTGTAGAGCATTTAGCCCAATTATCACCACCAAACAAAGAATTTAAGTGTCCCAATGCATTAGGCAGGGTTGTAAATAATGGCATTGTATTTAAGCACTACCATTAGGCTTCACAGACAAACATCAGTTATTCAACGCTCCATTCACACCCCACCCATCTGCCTAATAAAAGTAAGGGGGAGAGAGAGGAAGAGTGCAAGAGCAAGAGAAAGAGAGAGCGAAATCCAGAGGAGGGTAAAAGAAAGGTAGGAAGGAGGGGCAAGCTGGGGAATGATCCATCAAAATACCCACAGATATGGAGTTTGGCATGTTTATGTATCCAGGGGAACAGTGCCAATGAAAAGGAACACTATAAAGGAGAAAGGATGTGGTGAGTGACTCACAGAAACAGGAAGGTGAGAAGATGCTCTTGTATGTTGAACTGTTGTTGTGCATCAGACAGCCAGGCAGCAGGGTGATGAAATAAATAAATAAATAAGTGGTCTCTGGTCTGTGCGGCGCGGTGCTGTGCTGTGCTGCGGTGCCTGGTTGCCCATGAATATTCCATGAGGCAGAGAGTGGGGAAGTGTGCTGCCTGGAACATCTGGTCCGGTCCACAGGGACCCTCGTGGCGAGAAAGCTGCAACTTCAGGAGGAAAGGAGGGAAGGAGGGAAAAATGCCAATAAAATGAAGGGAGAAAAAAAAACAGCAGCAATCAGCAAGACTGCACATCATATGGTTGATTTGTTTTGCTAATTTGATTTTGAGACCAGCGGCCCCAGCTAGTACAAAACAAACTGAATGAATGAATTCAGTCAGTAAAATAAATCCTGCACAGGATCATCATCAGGGTCATCCTTTTTTCAGCTTTGGCTTTGTCTGTGATCAAATATGTATTCCAGGCTGAAATTCGTATATAAGGCACTTGTTTGCATACTGATAAATTAGCATTCAAATTGGCAAGGTTACATACAAGAAGATGTCCAATGAGAATGGAGTTTTCTGCTGCTTTTATTCACAAATCTCTGAATGAGTTTGTGATCACGTTGGTACTCACTGAGTTGTCCACCTCCGTGTTATGTTAGTATGCATACAAGGGGGTTGTTTGAGGTTGAACATGTGTTGTTGTGATTCAGTAGTTGTCAATGTAAAGAAAGGATGGAAATGTGAAAATGGAAAAAAAAAAGCAAAGAGGGACTGTCATCAGCGTAATGCACATGACAGAAGCGACACAATGACTGTGGCCTTGCTCTTGCAACTGTGTTGCTGGAGTGGTCCAAACCCTTCGGGTAGACCATGAATGTGAATTGTTTTCACCAGAAGATTAACCCTATGAGAACATTTAATACAGGTCTAAAATGTCCATGATAACTCTATTATGGTTAAGATCAGGTAAAGAATGTAAGTATGGCAAATCAACTTATGGTGAATGTATAGTCATGCAAATGAAATACTTGATTAAGGCCTGAGAAAGATTGTGTTTACAGTAACCATTTGATATTCACTGGGAACTGTAAGTAGACTTGTGATATTCCTGCTTTACCTGCATTACCTTTTCCATATTTTTGGCCCCAAACCTCCACACTTCCATTCCCAAAACAAACCGTAGTTGGGAGCACACTGTGGTTTCTTCAGTCAAATTTAGTTTCGCTCGTAGCTGGTAACTACTGTAGTTGTATGGTCTGATCTGCTGATGAAGGATGGCAGAAGATGCTGTGGTGGCGTCTGTAAGCAGCAAACATGATAACGCATCATCAGCAGGCGCAGGTTAAAACAAAGGAAAATATTTGTCTCAGACAAGACGATAGTCACATAAACTATTTGATCCTCGATCATGTAATGAGTATTCGAAATTCCCGAGTTTTTAGAAATAATAATTGGGAAAGTAACTTACAGATCTGTGACAAGATGTACACTCTTGTCTCCTTCACGGGTCAAATGTGCCACAACCTGACCTCAGCCCTTACCTGTTTGCTTTGCTACCTAAATGGCTGCTTCCTGTATTGGCACTGAAGGTTGATATTGGACGTAAATTGTAAGGTGGAAAGTAACAATATAGACATATAGTAATACTTAGGATACTGCAAGTCATGACTGTCATTTCCACAGAAACAACTGCAATGGTAATTTCTTCAAATTGCATAAAACTACTTACAATATGCTTCAGTACATTAGCAGAAGTTCATTTTGTTCTTATACCTCCATTTAAAGTTTGAGTGCATTGTTCGGTGAAAAAGCATCAAACCTTGATGGACATGTCTCCTCTTCAACTAAAAGTCTGTGTTGCTTTCTTTTAACCACAGAGAAGATTTTTTCCTGACCTTAACCAAGAGGTTTGTTGCATTTTAAGTCACTGTTTCCACCAGAAAAATTACAGCACTGGTTGAGTATATTCTGAATGACATGCCCCAGGAAATGGGATGGATGTTGAACATTGAAGTAAGGCGTTCAGAATTTGATGAGTGATTAAGTATACAAAGTGTTTGACATGAAACTGGACACTACCATGTGCTTCCCACCCCCAACCAACAGCCAACTTTGTTTGTTTTTTAAAATCACAAACACAATCTTTGTCTGTTACTCTAATAACTCTAAAAACTCTGTGTCTTTGGAAACAGAATTGATATCAACAAGTCTGGCACAGACACAGTTGATGTGTGGTAAAAGCATCGAGCGATTCCATTTTTCTTTATTAAAGGAGAATACACTGAATGGTAACTTTCTGAGTGGAGGAGAATGCTCTAGTATCCTCTTTTGAAACACCTCAAGGTTTTTCTGCTTTTGAAACCGCCTGACATCTAAGAACAAAAATACTGACTCTTTCTGCAATATAGTGGTTGCAAAAAGTTTATAAAACCCTTCACAGAATGTCTCTGTGTGGAAAGCAGCTGTCTAAGAAGCGAAACATCGCACGTTGAAATTAATTAATTTGTCTGACTCATTGTCATCCCACCTGTGACTGTGAATGAAACAAAAAAAACATGTTTGTTTTCAGGTCTTGTAAATCAGCAGAGTTTATTGATGTGAACGTTTTCCTCTTTTGTGTTAAATCACTCCTTTGTGACTATACAAGTTACATTGCACATACAACAGATGATCAGCACGTTGTTTAGAGAGCATCTTCCTGGCGGCATTTAGTTCATATGTATGTTTTATGTATGAAAACACTTCATTTTGCAGAGTAAACCTACATCAAATGTTCCAACAAAATAAATGTTAATGCAACACTTGCATTAAAATCACTATCATAATATACTTTGTAGCTCTTAAGAGTTTATCAGAGATAAGGTCCACATGATGTTACTTGTGTGTATGTCCCCAATTTTCATCCTGTACCAGTAGGGCGTAGCAGCAGCTGGAGCCCTGAGCTGGGAGGATTGGTGGATGAGGGTCAGGGTACCCTGTCCTGGATACTGGATCATGGAGATCCCCTCATTAGGCAGAGCCAGCCCTGTGATGATTGGCCTTCACCACAGAGCACCTGAGCACTAGGCACACTCCTGACAACACTGCTACTGCTGTCTCCTACGCTCTCTCAGAAGGCTTCATTGTTATGATAGTTATAAGTACTCACATGTCCGTTACAGGTAGGTATATTAGTCTGAAAACAAACAAAAATATAAACTGTATAAACACTATAAATCTCATGCCATGTTAAAATTGTAGCTTGGCACATTCATGCAAAGCTTTCAGGATATAAAGTCTTATTATAAAGACTGTGTACTGTACTGTGTGTTGTGAAATAATTAAACAAAGTTTTTCATCTCAGTATGCAGTTTGAGTTCTCCTTAGTCACACTAAAGTACACAGCCAACACATTCAGAAAGCTGAGCTGCTGCTATAGTCACAATTAGTTGTTTGATTGACCGAAACATTAAAAAGGAAAGCGAAGTGAACCGAATATTCGAATTATTCATTTCTAGAGTTAATAAGTTATCCGTAGGCACATGGTTGTACTATCAAGTAGCTTCCATCAAAATACAATATTGTTGTGCTGTAGGTCTATGTTTTGCTTCAGAAAACGAAAAACTGGAAATGAATGTGTGTTCAGTTTGCTTTGAATCTTTGGGACTTAGTATTAGACGTACCATGTGTGATATTGTGAAGCATTTTATGCATTCATTTTAAATCACAATTGTCATTGCTAATGGGTAAGCAGGTTGTAAATAAGTCTGTACACTTTATACGTAAAGGAGAAAATCCAAAAGATGTGGCTCCGTGTGCCGTTTGTCTCTGCTTACAAGGTCAACAGTGTCCAACTAGCTAACGTTAACCTTAAGTCAAACCTGTAAAGCATATGAAACTGCATATTGGGACATTGTGGTTTTAGCTGGGTAACGTAAGCATGCTTGCTCACACAGACAAATTGCTATCTAGCTAACACAGCAAAAATACTGTCTTGGGTGGATAAGATAATCTAATTCGTCCAGACTCCCAGGACTGGTGTGGCTGGCACGTGTTGGCAGCGTAACGGCAGCGTAGCGAGCGACCGTATTCACGCGAGAATCCTGGACGTACGCGAGACCCCGCGATAAACTGTGTATAAAGAAAACAACAACAACAAACAGCTGACTTTGCTTCTCCGACGTGGAAGAGATTATAAAAAGGATCTGTTGTGTCATAAATTATTGTGTGTTGTTCCACTTCAACAATTAGTCTCTCGTCGTTCATGTTGAGACCCTTTGATCGATCTTTGATCACCTGGTGCCACCAGTCATGACGTAATGTTAATGTGAAGTTGTGATAAGCGACATGAACTGCGTATTGTGTTTTATTTTGAAAGGGGGCAGAAGTTTATTATGTTCATTCTGTGTCGGATTTCCTGTCTGGAGCGATCTGCTCTGTTGAAATTTACGAGGTTTAGCGGAGAGACGCTTCTGAGACGCGCCCTGTGTGAGTGCTCTCATTGACTAGACTGGCAGCTATCTTCTCTGGTGACCGCGGTGCAGCCGTTACGTGTCGCGTACGCCCCCGGTGTGAGTGGGCCTTGAGTGGGCCTTAACACTAGCATAGTATTATCTGTCAAAGTACTATCAAGTGGTGTTGATTTTAGCCAACAATAAATTATGTAATGGTAGGAATAATCGAAGGAAAGGTGTAACTACAGTTACAGTTACATTCTACTAACCAAAAGCAATGGAACAAACTAACTAACTGTAACTGAAGCTGAGCTTGGGTTGATTGGTCCGGCTTTGTGGTGTTGGCTGCTAGGATGATAGGCAAGTGGAAAACTAGTTAGTATCATGGAGTCATGGAGTCAAGGGTCCAAATAAAATATGGGAACATTACAAATAGTAACATTATTCTTAATATAATTGCAATTTATTTTCCAGCATTCACAGGTTATTTTAGTTCAGCTTCCAAAAGTGTCTTTATTCACAAGGTTACATTACATTACATTACATTTAGCAGACGCTTTTATCCAAAGCGACTTACAGAGGAGGATATAAAGGTTATTTTCTAAAAGTTAAAAATTGAATTCATTAAATGCCCATGAAAGTCTTGATAAGCCTAATTAAGAAGACAAAATATTATTATGATATTTATGACTTACTGCCCTCTCTTCTTTTTGATCTCGCCCTGACAAGAGATTCAAAGAATATTTCATAATGCTCACTGCTGGCTCATTACAATGTTGGTGGTCTTGGATTTCAGCTTTTTTATTATTATTATTAATTGCTACTTCACTGTAACATCATTAGCTAAACGTCTATGCACATTTAAAATAAATGTTTGCATCATGCATGTTATGTGTCTTGACACACATTACAGTTTTTGTGGATCTTAGAGTGCACAGAGAACACACTACACATCTGCTGTGCAGCGCAGGGCTGCTGGGAGTGGAGGAATCCTCTGGTCCAATATGCACTGATGGATTGTCTGTTTGACCATAATATCTGTGGTGAGAGACCACATGAGCACACCTCATCCATCACACACAGGCAGGCTACAGACACATACACACACACACATACACACATACAAATTCACCTTACCATCACTCCAACCCACATATTTCCTTCTCCACCTGAGACCTTCAAATTTGGAACAAAAAAAAAACACACACACACACCCACATGCACATACGTCTGTCCTTTACCCCTCCTCCACAACAGAGATGACCTCTCCATCTTCACCTCTACTCCTTTTACACCCACACACAGCAGGGCAGGGAGAATAACTCTGCCCTTCGCTCCCCATGGCTTTGCCAGTGCTTCATAAAATGTCTAAGCAATGCAGAATGTAACCTTGAGCTATTCACTATCTAGCTGTACTAATTATTACAAGCTGTGATAGTGAGAAAAGTAAATTTGAACAGAAAGGCCACAAAGCCAAATTTAATTGGGTAGGAAATTTTGTAAGAAAATCTCTGCTTATATTGTGGATGTTAATTTTATTGTCGAAGCTAAACTTAAATTGCACAGTATTATTATATTAAGCAATATTTATTAATTGATGCACTCCCCACACCAAGCTGTCAGGAGCTAGATACATAGATAACACTGGACTACCAACTAAATGCATTACACACGCATCAGCTAACGTTGACGGATCTCTGCTGTGGCTGCATAAGTACGAGTATCCTGTTAAATTACAAATTAAATCTGCATATCATTCATGTGACGTGAACAGAGAGCAAAGCAGTGCCCTACACCCCCTGTAATGTGTGCTGTCGTCGCTGTTGTCTGAGGGTGAGTTCTTTGAGGATGTGGAAACGATTAGGGATGAACCAATGAGAATAAAAATGTCCACATATGCTTCTGAACATGCACAGCTTGTCATGTTTGCAGCGTGTCACCCAGTACTGCCTTATTATATTATGTTCACATGGAACAATCTTAGCTAGTTAAGTTATGACCATTAAGCGTGTGTTCTGTGGAGAGAAAGAGCTGTGGGTGGCAGGATAACGTTATCCTACATAATTAAAGTGGAGTAGGTCTGCTTTCTCAGAGGGGTGAGCTGGGAATATGCTAATATAGTAACTATAACTAATATTTAATGTATTATATTATATCTGTGCATAGTATTGTATTCTGAACTGAAATGATAAGAATTGTTGAACCAGCAATATAAAGTATATATAGAAGTTCGACCGTGTGTGGAAAATGCTGTAGACAATGGTAGTGTTATTTCTGATTCTAATTCAATTTAAGCTAAGAGCTTGAGTGAGTTACTTTAAAAGGTCCGTGCCAGTAAGAGCGGGGTAAGATGGACAAAGGTACTCTTAGCTCTCTGCAGAGCTTGCACATATCTTAAGAGCACTGGGTATAGAGTACTGAAAATCTATACTCAAGTAAAAGTCTGGTTAATAAATTACTACAATACAAGTTACTTTTGTTACTCATTTACTTTTCAATGAATGAAAGGAATAAATGACGTTGCTTATTTGACAGAAATGGCATAAAATATTCATTATTATGTTTTCATTAGCGTATAATCACCTGAAAATGTTGTTTTTGTGACATTAGAATGAGCCTTCTATATCTACAGATGCCTTGGGGTGACCATGCTGAACCACCTTGTTTCTACAGTAGCCCAGAATGGACAAACCAAAAACTGGCTCAAGATAGGGCGGTTTGCTTCTAAATTTGATTTAGAGGTTACATTGTAGGTTGAATGATTATATACGCTGTTTTACAGCAAGACTGGAAAACTGTATAAATAAATCTTTATCCTCTTATTGTTCACATGAAAAAGGGCCAACATTGCCTTTTCTTTTGATACATTTGCTTTTATTTCCAAATACATTTTCTGAACGTTTGAATTTTCTTTCCTTTAAGTTCATGTGAAGGTCTGAGCATCTGCAAATGCCGTTTTATAGAGATACAACAAGATATAGTGTGCAAACTCATACGTCTGACTGCATACACAACATGTATTATATATATTGTGTGTGCAGCGTGGCGCTCTCCTTCACGTCTCCCTATACCCCCTCTATCAAATCAGCAATTTAGATAGGATGTTGGTCTGTTTTCACAGCAGACGCAAGGAGTAAATTAAAAGCAGTGGCTGACAGAGAACCATATGGTACCACTCTCTGCAAGAGAAAAAACACAGCAAAGATTAATTGATAATAGCTGGCACTTCCACCACCTCCAACAGGGATATGAGTGTGTGTATGTGTATGTGTGTGTGTGTGTGTGTGTGTGTGAGTGAAGGCTTCTGTGTATATGCATGCAGTACATGTGTGTATGCAGGCAGATTTCAAACAGCATGCTTATATTGAAAGGCCCAGGAGGGGGACCTGTCAGACAAAATGGTTTGTATTGTCTGTAGCATCAACATGCCTACATTTTTAAACTTGCCATCTTGTAAGAGATGCTGAAGACTTAAACAAGCAACACATTACTCATGCATGAGAGCTTTCAGGGCACTGTTGGATTTTATTGTTAAATGTGGGTTTCTTTGACTCTGGTTTTTTGTCCTTGTTTGTGTCTGCGTGCAGCCGACAGTCTATTCATCGTGCTACCTGGTGCTTCCTCTCACAGTTGCTGCTGCGGGAGGGAAAATATGACATTAACACAACTACTGAGCATGATTAAAGGGATATAACTGGCAGGGTTGTACAAGCAATTCCCTGCACTCCAGACACTGTTATAAGGAAATCAGGATCTCAGTTTAAACTGTGTCTCCCTGTGTATAGTCCAATGGTCAGTAACCCCTGCAGCTCAGGATTGGCTGGAATTAAATCCTGATGTCAGACGACTGAATCACCCTGCAGGGGTGGAAAAGGGCTGGAGGGGGGAAATGAGGGGAAAGAGGTACTCTTTGATTAGATGGACGATGCAACAAAAATGAGAGAAAGAAAAAGAGAGAGAGAGAGAGAGACACAGAGAGAGAGACCACTCAGGGGAAATCAGCTCTCGCCACTCATAAACAGATTCATCATCAGCACTGACAAACCGCACGCCGCATAACGATGAGCTTAAGTGCACAGAGCAAGAGGAAGGAAGTGTGAGAGAGAGAGAAAGAGACAAGGGACAGATAACAGGAAAAACAGGAGTGGTAAGTAGTGGTAAACATCATGCATCCATCCTTAATTTGTTAGCATCATCGCAGGCTGGATGTTGCAAAAAGAGTTCAAGTGTGTTTGTTGAGCAAAACTTATATGCAGAAAACTGGTTTCCAGATTGCGTGTTCAGCTTTGAGTGGCGATAACAGAAATTCTAATTAACAATCAACCATTCCACGTCCTGTAATGTAAGGTGCAAGGTGATGACGGCCAGATAGGCAGCACTATTTGAATAAAGGAACTGTACCTGACATTTATTTCTTAATTTTGCCCTGAAATTAACTCCAGTGCCAAAAATTTTAGACTGGTCTAATGGTGAATGAGGGGTCGCGTAGGGGTAGGTAAGTCAGACATACGCGATAAGTGATGGTGGTAAGTTACGGCAGTCTGGGTGTGGTGCTGCGGAGGGGAGGACATGGACCCATGAGATGGAGGAGCAGAGGGGGTGCCAGCGGCTGGACTGACAGCCCATAATTACGGCTCATTTTCAGTCATTAAGCCATGGAGTGTGAGCAGCTCTCACACTAAGGGAAGGGCCCTGATTAATAATGAAGCCCCCCTCCTCCTCCCCTCTCTCTAATACACACACACACACACACACACACACACACACACACACACACTGCAAGATGAGTATGCACATGTCTGTGTAACACACACACACGTAGACATGTGCTCATCTGAATCTAATGACTGGCATGAAGAATCTGTCTGTCGCTCTCGCTGCCTCAATTATATAATCATTCATATGTATGGATAAAAATACATTTTTCTGCCAGTGCAGAAGTTGGTTCAAAATATTCCGACATGAAACTGCAAACTTCTTGTTTCCCACCGTGCTGGAGGCCCAGGGAGCTGTCCAGGAAATTGGTGGTGCTGAATTTAAACCGAGCCACACAGCAGTGCCTCTCTCCCTCACTCTCCCTTCTCCTCACTCGCCTACTCTTCTCTTCCCCCACCTCCTGTCTTACCCCTGTCTCTTCTCCTCCTCCTCCTCCTACTCCTCCACCACTCTGTTCTGGCTGGCTGTCAGAGGACCCACCGTCTCCTTTGAACTCCTACACCGGCACCCTGCAACGATCAAACTTCGAGCTGCTCTCCGCCATGAAATATTTACCACACAGAAGGGACATATTCAGTCAGTGTCGGTCGAGAGGCTGGTACAAAGGTGCAACATGAAAGACAGAGAGAATATGAAAGGAGGAGAGGAGAATTTTGAAGCTGAAGCTCGCTCCTTTCCTCCATGAAACTGCAAAGAAACATGACTACTCTCTTAGCATTTTATTGAATGATGTAATATTTTGGCAAAGGATAAATAATGAATCTTTATTCCCAAAGAGGAGGCGGAGGAGGAGGTGGAGGAAAAAGTCAAACAGATGAAACATGAAAGCGTTCTTACTGTCATCCCAACTAGAACCACAGTCTCTCATGATGCCACCTTGCTTGTCTTCTATTCAAATCCACTTCATACTATGCAAAACTACAATATTTACTTCCCTCAACAATACACAAACTGCTGATGGTACTGCAAGCTTCTTCTGTTGTGGAGTTCAAGCATGAAATATGGATGTAAACATTAGATATGAATCTTAATCTTGAGACTCTGGAACTGTCAAAGTTGACTCAGAAACAGAAATATGAACAAAGTAACATGCACTCGCAAATCAGTACTTTGCCTTTCTCAACTGAACCTTTTCAAAAACTGAACAAAAGCAAAGAGTTCAGCAGCGTGCACACCCACCTCTGCCATCTCATCACTGTTATTTGCAGGTGTCACCATCTCCTCTAACACACATGCATACAGTACAGTACACACACGCTCACACACCAACACCAGCAGCACCAGCAGAGAAAGGGCCAGGAAAGAGCTGGCTGGTCCCAGCTGGTCCCTGCTAACACATTCCACTGCACCCTAATGACAGCGGGGCCCCCCAGCCTCTGTGACCCTGGCCCTAACACCCCTTCATGGGCCCCCAGGGATACTGCAGGGCCAGGAGGAGCGTGAGGGAAGAGTAAGGAGGTGGGGGGGGAGGAGTGACACAGATGAGGGAGGACACTCCAGGTGGTGGGACAGCTCTGAGGGAATTGGAAGTCATGAATATATTAACTGACAGGAGGGGGAGTAATGAATTCAAATTAAATTATATGTGCTGAGCACCACACGAACACGAGTGAACACGCCAGGGATATTTCAAGGGGGCCGACATAATTACACCTTTCAGGAAATTTGATAAAAAGGAAATATGTGTAAGACAATCAGAGATGCAAAACACAGCTGCCAAGCCTGTGTTTCACTCTTAGAAAGTTAGATACTATGAGAAAGAGAAGTTTTGGGGGGTATTGATTGTGTCGTTTGTTGGCTTCTTTCTATAATCTCTCTAGATGTTTAACGCTTTTTATGATAATTTTTTTCTGTTTATTAAGTCAGAGCAGCTGGATATTGATCATCGCCGCTGTAACCAAAAATAATGCTTCTTATCTCTGTAGATAAACTAGCAACCTACAGGGCTGTAGTCCCAGGCTGTTTCCTGATCTTCTTTAATTGGGTTGTGGTAGTAGGCCTCTCTCCTGCTCAAATCCCATAGACATTGGTCATGTTCCAGGCCAAGGATTTGGTCCTTATGGCTGTGGTAACAGGGCTGACCCCAACAAGCCAGGAGGTTAGAGGGAGTCCAGCTGTCTCCCAGCCTGGAACTGACAGAGGCAGCCATGCAAACCCCCGCCCCACCATCCTCCGCTGTCTCCCTCCTATCCCATCACCCATTTTGTCCCTCGGTCTGTTTTTGCTTCGCCAGGGGCAACTGTCAACCCAAAATCCCCTCTGTTGTGGTGTGGGGCCAGGTGACCAGAGGGCAAACAACGCTGGAGTATGATTGGTTTAAAACAACAATCAGGACAAGCTGAAATAGTCTGCAGAGGAGAAGGGGACAGTTTGCAGGGGGGGGCAGAGGGTGAAAGGCAGCAAGGGAGAGGTCAAGATGAGGAGAAGTGTTGGTTTAAAGGAGTAGAGGGAGAGGAGTGGATAAGGCAGTCTTCTACACTGCCTGAGGCAAAACAGAGATAGAGAGCACAGAGGAGAGCTCCCCTGCCTATTGTTCAGCTGATCCTATAAACAATATCCCAATCCCTGTGATCTGCTGAGTATTAGCCTGTCTATACGGGCCTCGCTGCTAAACAGCAAGACAAACCAGCCAAAGTAAACAGGCCAGATTTATGAAACCCCTCCTCATTTGCTCATAACCGGGTCATTGATATTCAACTTCTAGACCTTCTGTTTTTTCACCATCTATTAGGTTTCCCTTCATGTCCTGACACCACTGCATTCATTTTTATACTTCCTGTACTTTGATATATTTACTTTCTTTGTAGTAATTGGATTCTAAGCCAGTCGTCTGATCCGGCAGAGCACATAATGAATCATGTTTAAATCTAACGGGGAGTGGAATAAATGCAGCATTTATAATCTTCATCAATGCGAAGTGTTAAATGGTAAAAAAAAAAAAAAATGCCAGAGCAATCTTCAAGTAATGGCAGCCAGTGTGTTTTCTGCACGTTGAGACGCTGTGTTAATTATGGATTCTGAAGACCAATTAAAAACCACAGTCACAATGGGCTTTGTTTCAAGGTTTTTTATTATTTGGTGAGACAGGAAGATGGGCGGAAAGATACGACGCAAGGCAGACGAAGATAAACGTGGACTGAGATGACGCAGGGATAACCGGTTATCTCAGCTTTCACATGCCTTCAGCTTTGTCCTTCCCTTACCCTCCTTCCCGCTCTCTCTATCTCTGCCTTTCTATCGCTTTTAGATCTGTCTCACAAGTAATCTGTTTCTCCTCCAGCACATGTCCTCATGTCCTCTTTCAATATAACATGCTTATTTTGGTATGTTGCATCTAATACTTCTATCTCACCATCTCCTCATACCTCCTTTCTGTGTAGCGTATGCATAACGTAGCATTTCTTTTTCTTTCTCCCTCCCCCTTGTCTTCCTCCATGCCGTCCTCATCTTCTCGTTATCTTGATGAGCACAGCAAGCGCCCGTGCCGCTCACCTGGAAGAATTACATGGATTTGGTCCATTACAGTGAGGCGCGTCCTCTATGCGTGTGTGTGAGTGAAGGCATATATTCATCTTTATTGTTTACCAGTCCTTGACGGAAAAGTTAAAAGTATTGCTGGAGTAAATATGTGTAGGACAGAATGGTGACACCAGTAATGGCTTTTTTTGTGTGTGTGTGTGCGTGTGTGTGTGTGTCTGGTGTGGTGTGTGTGTTAACTATGTTGCAGATTAGGAGGTGCGAGACAGCAGATGGGTATGTCTAAAAAAGCCCCAAGCTCCCAACACCAATCAACGATTGCGGGTTGGAATTGATGTTGAGGTGGCAAATTATTTCATTGGTGCAGATGAAAACTGATTATTAGATGTTAAAACTCACATCATAGTAGTGTCTATTTCTGACAAGCGAAAGAATTACTAACAAAAGGCAAGACTTGTTTGACCTTTCATGACATTTTTGAGGCATTACGGTGTCCCCTGAAAAGTAGAATGGCTCACAGTCCAGCAAAACATCTGAATCTAACTCTGTGCAATGTTTTTTAGTGTTTGTATATAACAAGACAGCTGTTCAACCAACCTCATCTTTCCCTCATAAATAAGTATACGGCCATATCTTGCTGCGTCAGTCCCGTGTCTGTGCGTGTGTGACAGATGAACACGGACTCGTGTATGAACAGAGTGGCTGATGACAATGACAGGACTTGATGAGCAGATATAGCCCGCTGCTGATGCCCTGACCATATGGACGGGTATTGTTGTGCCTCCCCCTCACCACCACAGATGGTGCCCGCAGCAACACAACACAACAAAACCTAAGCCATTGTTTTACCAGTAACAATCATAATAAGGGGAAGGAGGGAGAAAGACAGGAAAAATAATTACTTTTGCAGCCAGGGAAAAATCTGTCCTTCTCCTTCAGAGCTGGTGTCCAGAAGGGCAGATTCCTGAGAGAAAGCACCCAGAGTGGTTGTTGGTAACTGACTGATATGGTAATGAGTACCTAATTATACCCAATACATTGGCGCAGAGGGCCGCCTACACAGTGACTGCCCCGTGACCCGCTTTCTGACAAACTGTCACTTCATCTTGCCACATCACTCAAGGGCTTATCAAATATGACCCCAAAATAGACAAGCGATAATATACTGTACACACAGGCAGAGTTGGACATATGCACACACACACACACACAAAATATGTACAGTACACTTGCCAGTGTGGTACACGCAGACATATGCTTGCACACTCTAACACTTAAGCACATATACATATACATATACAGTGTGTGTGTGTGTGTGTGTGTGTGTGTGTGTGTGTGTGTGAATATTATGGCAAACATGCATCTCTATAAGCAATCAGTGGGTACATTAATAAGCCTCCAAGTCATGGCAAAACTCAGCAGTGCTATTACAGAAATCCTTATTATTGTTCCTCCTCAGCCTCCTCAGTTCAAAGGAGATCTAGTGCATGATAATGTTGTGTAACCAAAAATATACAAAACAGATTGCAGTAATATGTTCAGTTGTGTAACATCAGTCCTATTTGTCCCTGATCGGGATCTGTATTATTGCTTTGAAACATTATAGTCCTATTACTGCACATCTGATGGGGGAATGATTTACTGTGCGCATAAATAGGGCAGAATAAAAACATACAACATTACATTGTTCCTCTCCTGTAATAAATATGTATGCCACATAATTGCAAGCCTATCACATAGTAAAACCCTCTTTGCATGAGCTTAATGGCCGTCTCTTTAGCACCACTTCACTTGAAACTTGCTTGATAAAACATTTACTGTTTTATAAAAATAGAGCCACAGCAAATGTATGCCACGGTCATTCAAATCGCTCACCATTGTTCACAAGGTATCATGGAGCATTTACTTTTGACAGTGATGTGAATGGTATTCAAGCTTACTCTGCGGGGAAGCCAAATTAAAAGCCCTCTTGACCAAAAAGACTTTTTACTTAACCGAGTCCCCAATAGTGACAATATTACAGCAGCAGACGTGATGAGTTAAAATTTGAGTGACCTCCAAGAGAAATAAACATAAAAATAAAGTAGAAGATCAAACGACACAGTATTTGTTATGTATGGCATTTATTTTCAACAGTAGAGGAACAATGATTGTTCGGGAAAAAAGGTGGTGCAGTCAATGTGAGAAAGTACATACATAGAAATTTGTAAGTTTATATACTGTAGGTATGTTTCTCATGCAACATACTGCTATAAAAAAAATATTTTAGTGCAGCAAATTTGCAGCATTGAGAAGAATATAGCTTTCTTACAGAGAGAGAGATGAGGTTATCAGTATCACTTTAATATCCACATGCTAAATATGGAACTACAGACAGCAGCCAGTTAGCTTAGCTTGGCATAAAGGTTGAAAACAAAGGAAGCGGTGAGCCTGACACTGTCCAAAGCTACGTTTTCAGCTGGCAATAGCTTAATATTTAATGAATATTCATTTTCTCACAAAAGTCCTCCTTTAAAGTCCCAGACTGTGACTAAGCAAAAGCATGTGGTGAAAATGTAAATGTGAAGTTATTGTTCCTTCTTTGGATTCACAAAACTCAAATAAAAAGAGGTTTGTTAGTGAACTGAATTCTGTTAGACAAAAGTACAAAAATGATGCTTAATGTATTTAATTTTAATTTAATTTTGATTTTGCACAATATTTTTTGCAATTAGCACTTTTTTGGAGGAATAAAAAGTTTTATAGCCTCAGCCTGCATGGCATGACATGCATTTTCTTTCCACACACAACAACAGGTGAACAGGTGAAGCTCTCAGAATCGACGCATCATCTACGCAG
Source organism: Larimichthys crocea (assembly GCF_000972845.2). Taxonomy (NCBI): domain Eukaryota; kingdom Metazoa; phylum Chordata; class Actinopteri; family Sciaenidae; genus Larimichthys; species Larimichthys crocea. The sequence continues at coordinate 10,483,312 of NC_040018.1, forward strand.
CTTTCCACCTGAACACCAATACAGTGCTAACACAGTTTGGAATATGCACACCATGGTTGTTTTTTTTAACACTTCTCTCTCATCCACTGAAACAAGCTGTGGCAGAATCACAGTAGGTCCTTCTGTCAGTGTGATGTGTCTGTAATCTCCACAACCACTATTCCATCCCTCCAATCTGTGGTGTGAGGTTTCATGCCGGAAAACAACCAACAAGGGTGGATGGAAAACACATGTAAAGAAAATGTTAATATGCTTTAACATAACAGTTTACATCCCCTTCCTCACTTTAAATGTCAATATGAATAAAAAGTTCATAGTTCAATGGCTCTTTTAGTGTTCATAGTCAAATATAATCATACTTTAAATGAGCAACTCTGAACTCAAAAATAATGTTGGAGATTTTGTGAGGACAACCTTCTTTAAGGTTAGGTTAAGGATATAGTGTACTGTTCAGTTATGAGGTACTTAACTTAACTTAAGTTAAGTTTTTCCGTTTTCTGCTACTTCATATTTTATACTCCACTGCATGTATCCGACAGCTTTGGTTCATTTGAAGCTACGATTTGATGTGCAAAACATAGGATGAGCACATTATACATTATTACATAATTACCCAACAGTATATAAAATAATTCACATCAGGTCCACCTCAACCAGCTACAACATTAACATGAAAGGTCACTGATGAATGCATCAGCAATAATAATAATACAATAATTAAATAAGAAAAAACAATTGTTTTATGACTATTTATGGTTAGTACTTTTTTAATTTGTCTTTCTTTAAGTACATTTGTTTATGTATACGTATGTATTTGCATATGCACTGCAATAATACTTTCAATAAAGAACCATTACTTGTGGAGTATTCACAGTCCAGTACTGCAGTGTTTTGTAAAGTATCTGAATACTTCTTCCACACCTGCTTACAATATCATGTTAACCAAAGACCTTTTCCACAACAATATTTTGACTAGTGATTGATTGATTAAAAAAACACTGTACTATTAATAACATAAAAAAGATTATGTTCTAGTGAACAATGGCAGCAGAGAATTTATATTATTGGGGCAATACATATTTTTTATTGTTTATTGTTTTATCAGTTGAACATTTCAAAGTGCAACTATTGTAGTTAAATGAAGTTTCTAAGAGACAGTTGGATGGTGGTGGCGGTGTATTTATATAAAAGTGTAATTCACACACGTACTGCTACTAAAATTACATTTTATTTTCTAACATATCTTTTGGCTCTTATACACCACACACTGAAAGGACTGCAATGCATAAAGATAAAGACATAAAAGCAGAGAACAGACAGAAGGATGAGCACTAGACATGTGGGACGTTTCCTGTCATGTGGTGTGATCATGTATCATTGGTCAGCATGCTGGGTCAGGCCTTCGCAGTATCAGTCCGGAGAGATGGCCCGCCCTCCAGATGGCCTCGGTCCAACAGGTGGTCCCATAGTGGGGGTGGGGCTGAGAGGTCTGACATCTGCCATCTACGGCTAAACACACTAACCTCGCACACACACACACAGTAGCACAGAGAAGTTCGCAGCAACACCTTTTCTCCTTATATCAGCTGCAGTGAGATCTCTGGGCCCTGAGGCTCAGTCTCCTACTGTCTGTCTGTTTCCTCTATCAGATTTCACACTCATCTCACACATCACAGCTCAGTGTGCGCTCATTTCCATGGCTCTGGCTTCAAACAATGACAACTCATTAGCATGTATTGTTACGATCTGGCAAAGAATGAATATGGATTCCATGCGCCACCTTTTGTTTTGTTTTATTTTCATTTACTCATAATCCTGAGTTTGTTGTAGCTGTTTGTGCTACACCACAGAGCTATACTGTGTGCAGCCTTGTAATTGCTGTTGATGTTCATTTAATTGCTTACTACACGTAGTAAGTAGAATTTTAGGGGCGATACAGAAAATTAAACTTTTGAAGCCATCACAGGGAGATTGCATACTCCTTGCGTGACTCAAAGCAGCACGTAACGAAGGATACTTTGTCTGTTGTTTTCTTCAAACACACATTTTGTTCCATCTCTCTCGCCTGTCATTAGGGGACAGATTTGGATGTGGCTGGCTGAAAGAGACAAAACAAAGCAAAGAGCATGTTAATTACTCCTGGCATATTGACAACAGTCTGGTAGAGTAGCTTTGTGTTTTGCAAACATGTTTCATAATTGTTCAGATGCTATGTATCATCACATGAATGATTGCGAGGATCATCTGTCTTCAAGAAAATACCTGCTTGATTAACAACTGTCCTGGAATATGATCTGTGTTAAAATGACATTATGGGTATTAAATTTCACATAAAATATAAGAGAAATATGACTTCTAACATTAAAAATTAAGAATTACGTCTGGTTAGCTGAATTATCCAAAACCTAGCAGAGTTTAATGTAGCAAGCAAACAAAAATAAGATGTTTTTGGACATTTTGGCCAACTTTGTCATCAATCTTACCACCAAACTTCTTTTTGTAAGAGATATCTAGTTTGAAAAATGTTGGAAGTGTATCATTCTGTCTCTATGAAGCTTTTGTAACTTCATTTCATCTGGGAACAGAATTCCTTGCTCAAACAAACAAACAAACAAAAGGTAATCATGGATAAATTAACAAACCTTGTAGGCTGTATGAGAGTGTTATATCACTGTTTACTTGCATCAAAATGTTTGTGGAGATAAAGTGATACTTGAATAAACATTTTGTTCGTTAATTAATGTTAATTCCGTTTACAGGGTGAATCATTTGTTCTCATTGACTTTCTTGTGAGACACACATGATATTTTGTAATGAACAACAATGAAGTGACATTCTAATGTACTTGGAGTTTCTATTTGTTTGCTTTGTCAAAAAGGAAATTCAGCAACTGTTAATGACAGCAGATCTGCAGAACGATTTTTGTCTGTAGTCAGAAAAAAATCGTTATGTTGTCCAAAGATGGACTGACAGAAGATGTAAGATGCAGTGAAGGTTCAGGAGTACTTGCTGCTAAAGTTGAATTATTCATCAGACGTCATTGCCATTCTTTTCCACCTTCAATTGACAGGTGTGTAGGTGAGCGCATATGGTCACGTGCAAGGATACACACACATACACAACCAGGAAGGGGTGCTCGGGGTTGAGAACAGATGATTGGTACTATGTTTGTGTGTGTGTGTGTGTGTGTGCGTGTGTGTGCGTGCGTGCGGTAGAGGTCTCGTTATCACCACAAGTGTAAGGCTAAATTAGTCTCCACTATCCCTCCATCCCTCCATCACACCTGCTCTCAGAGCCTGCAGCTGTCACTAAGCACATGTCTGTCTATCCATCTATATGTCTGTGTATCTATTTATAAGGTTTAATGTTTCTGTCCTTACATCGATGCATGAGTTGCATATTATGCCAATGTAGTGCGTTCTTCTGCTAGGATAAATAATCTTTTCATTATTATTATTCACCAATAATCAGGATGGAAAACTGAATTAATAAATTTAAAAAATAGACTGGTACTACTACTAATGCTGCCACTGTCTGTAATATTACAACCGGTATGAAAAGTAACTAAGTATATTTACTCAAATTATGTACTTGAGTAGAATTTTGATGTTCTTTTTTACACTGCAGCTTTAGTTTCTTTAGACATTAAGATATCTTATAAAATAAGGGATTGTTACATTAAATTAAACAACTTTAAAGTGTTTATGCATCAATAATAAAAATCATAATGTAATTCATTAATTAAAAATTAGTACAAAATGTTAGATAATATAAACCTTTGGATGGGGGCATTCTGAGTAACAAATACTCTTTGTACACACACACACACACATATATATATATAGTACCTGTATATATAGTACATACACACACACACACACACACACACACACACACACACATATATATAGTACCTGTATATATATAATAAATATAGAAATTGGCCTGTTAAGATGTGCAACCCCTGCATCCCTTCAATGAGGTGCTGAGGTCTGTACAGATAGATGAAAGGGGATGGAGGATGTTTTATTATTTCTATACTAATAAAGATTCATTTTTCATTTATTTTTAATGCCAGAGGTATTTACATTTATAATATATATATATATATATACACACACATTTCCAGCCTAAAACTGATCAACATCATGTTTTTATTAAAATACTAAAAAATATATGTAAACCGTGCTCTGCTTCACGTCCCCGCTGCTTCTGCCCTTAACTAGCCTTTCTCCTTTCTCTTTGCCTTGAATCATTAAACTGCTGTATCTCTTTGCTCGGGTCTTTAATGTCTCTTCTCTGTCATCTCATTAACTAAAATGTTATGCCTGGCCATGTACTCCCCCTCCTCCCCCCTCCCACTCATATTGTGCAAAACTCTGAACAAAAGAGGAGCAAGGACGAACAAATGGACTAGAATAAAAGTGCACAATGGACCACAGAAGTAAAAGGTTAAAAGGTCGCCTTGGTCGTGACCCCGGTGGTCAGTTAGTAGTAATGTGGTCTGTGCTGCCACCACCTCAGCAGCTTGTTAAAGCTGGTCAGGTCACCGCTGTCTGCCCACACACAGCAGGATTACAAATGATGACGAATATGTGGACAATATATAAATAAATGTGAACAAATAGCCTATGTATTTTTGTCATGTCCTCTTGTTACTTCCACATTACTTTCTCTTTTTATGCCTTTGCTATCTTTCCACTTATGCTAACTGACACGGTGTGACCTTCCGCTCGGAGCCTGCAGAGACCTTCACAGTATTGCTTTTGAACAGGGTCCAATAAACAAACAATTACAAGAGAGGAAGACATATCGGGCTGAATTGCTTCACGATGGTGAAGCGTTTAATTTCTGATTTCACAGTCTTTTGGAAGAGGGGACAGGGGGCCGAGCCAAACAGCAGTCACTTTCCCAGGGACACACTCACTGCCTCTCTCTCTCTCTCACTCACACACACACACACACACACACACACACACACACTGTTATTTTCATGCCTTACCGTCTTTGAACGGCCTGTAATTATGTCTCGTAGCCTAATGTCACGGCTCCCATTTTCAATTTAATGTATACATGTAATGCATTGTGGCACTAGGAAAACATCCATCTCTATCTGGGTTTTTACATGCTGCTCATAACTGAATTGCATATTGAATAATTCAATTTGCAGCCATATATAATCACTAAATATTGTGGAGAGAGTGACCACAGTTTCAATACCCACCTAATGGATTGATTCAGTTATAACAGTGGGCTCGAGTAAGTAGTTTTCCTACAGGCTTGTGTAACCGCAGTGTAGCCATAAAGACCAACATTAAGCTACACGCAGATCAATACATACGACTGGAGAGGGGGCGTGGAAGATATCATGAGTAAGAGCATGATGAAACCTTTTTCCTTAGTGAAAGTTAAATGTCCTACTCATATAAAAGATCCGTTAACTCCTTTTCCTCTTGCATAAGATGCATTCAACATGCAGCTACCACCCTGGGGTTAGTAACCCTCAAAGAGTCACAACATACATCCGAGGGCTCACAAGAAAATTAACAAGTTAGGAAAGAAATAAAATAAATGTTTTTCTTCTTTATTTTTTGCTTTTCCTCTAAAAATACTGACATTTTTATCTCCTCGGGCCTTTAAAAACTATTTTAATTAAACAATCAAGAGTGAAAAACTGTATTTTTTATCAACTGAGAGTAGGAAACATCACTTTGATTGATTAAAAAGTGCTCACAAATTCTACTTTGAGGAGAGGCCGATTCTGAGCTGCTTTGAAGGGTCACAAGCCAAAAGAAAAGAAAAAAAAATGATACAGCTTCATGTTATGGAAGCTAAAATATTAATCAACAAGTAAAGTGGTGGAAAAAAGTATTCATACCCTTCAAGCTACTTAAGAAAAAGTAGGAGCACCAAAATTGAACTCCTGTATTAAAATGACTGATGCAAAAGGCCGGTTCCTTCCAAGTTGTTAAATATTAATGCCTTAATTTGTTAGCAGCAGGGTAATGGTGTAGCTGTTCCAGGTGCTGCTAGGTCTGACTAACGCACGTTATATACTGTTATATATATGTCACTGTCATGTTGTATGATACTATTAAAGGCAGCAGGTAACATTACAGCCTTTATATATTGCAGTGGAAAGTACAATATTTCTTTTTTCACCTCCGTTTTTTGTTCCATTTTTGCACAGATTACAGTTTGCACTACTACAACTGTTAAAACATGATGAACTGGGGGTTAAGAGCCCAGTCATGGCATAATTAATAAAGTAAATTAATGATAATGGAATATAAAAATAAGTAAGTATGGCGTTTCATTCTGAAATGTAGCAGGAACCAGTACTGAAGCAGGTATACTCATGTGAATTATTGTATTAATGCAGCAATTCTTACTTACACTAAAGAGTGTGAGTAACTTATGGGAAGCTCCACACGTGCGCTTGCCTGCTCCCATTGTTCCTGTCGTATTGTTCTCAGTGGATTTGTGTGTATCATTCACCCTCCTGATGCATCTGCCAGGCCTGGTCCATTGTCCAGCAGCGTGCCACACAAACAGGCATCAATTAGGCAGGCTGCGCTTTCTGTAGCAACGTGATTGTTTTGGCCTGGTCTCCATCGTAGCACCTGTCTCACACATGTTGGAGTCCTTTGATGGGCTGTAATTTGACCCCTGTTCAAATTACTCAGGGGTTAAAAATAGCTTGATCACGGTCACGTTCAGCTAATGATTAGTTCAGTTAACATCTCTTTACTGTACTAATTATTGCAACCCGACATGGGACAGCACGTATATAGCCATATTTCATTTAGGCCAGTTGGAGGGCATCGCACATATAAAAGGCTTATTATAAAAATATCTGAAGTGATCACCGTGGTCTGATTACTGCTCATCTCAAGAGGTTTTTAGATTAGGAAGGTCAGTTCATGCACAGCTCACTTGAACTGAGGGTGAAGAGATCTGTTAATAATAGAGCTCTGAATCATGACAGTCATCACTGGGTCACACAGGTTGTCCATTTAGTACATTTTATTCCACTCTTACACATCATCTATTCACTTGTTCATTTAAGTTTTTTCTGGCTCTGAAAAATGGATCTACATTTTCTTTTCTACATTTTCTAGTCAAAATAACTAGGTCTATTTGAATAGCTAAAGTTAATATGTATGATGAATTATAGACTTACATTTAGAATAGAGAGTTCGTACTTTACAATAATCGTTTATTTCATTTTTGAAGGCATCAAATGTGTTACCTGACTACAGAAATGTACTAATCTATGTAATCTTTGAGATATTTGGTGAGAGTGGCAGGAACTATGAGCGTACAACAGCATCAGATCGAAATGTGATCACAAAAGGTGGTCATGGGTCAATTGGCTAAATTGAGACTAGTTCACCAAGGCGTCAATAAATAATACAGACAATTTTTTACGAATTCTTTCCAGCCATAACAATGTGCAAAAACGTGTTTGAAACCAAAAAGCTCATTTTGTTCATTGGGACCATGGCTATTTATATACAGTATGTTGACTGATGTGCAAACCTCACTTGTTGGGACTGATTGGGTTAACTCTAGTCAAGAGTTTTGTTCTTCTGATTCTAGTTTTTAAATCATTTTAACAACTTTGAAATGTGAAACTCATCGACTAAAATTAGTTCAAACAATTTAGTTTATGCTGGATTGTAAAATGTGAGCAGTGTTCTGCTTTTTAGAAATTATACTAACTGCTCAGGAAGCGTTTTATGCCTTTATTAGAGAGTCGACAGTAGAGAGATGACGGGAAATGAGGGGAAAGTAAGATGCGGAATGACATGTAATAAAAGTCCACAGTCAAACTCAAACCTGTGGTCTGTGCTTCAAACCCAGAGCATCAGGGCACCACATTTCTATGTAGATTTGAACAAACATAAGTAACAGTAAAGCTGCAGTACTTCAATGGGCATAACTGTCTCAACCATTGCATAAAAGAACATTGTTAGAATAGGACTAGCGAGGCCATAAATATGTTGTTCACTCTGAAATGTCTTGATAGAAACATTTCAGATCATTTCTTTTTATATCGTACTATCGCAAGAGACTTTTAAATAAATAATGGTAAAGAAATAAAGTAAAGATAAAGGCATTTTACTAAACAGTATAACATACAATGTTGGCTCAGTAAACAGGCCTGAATAGCACCATGACGTGTCTGTTGGCTTCATGTCTGTTAGGGTTATACCAGGAACTTTGACATATTAGTCTTTCCAGCTCACACTGCAGGAAGTGAGAAGCGGTGATTGGATAATGAAAGCCAGAGCAGAGCGCAGTAAGGAGGAACCAGACTGCACTCATAACACATGTGAACAACTTGTTATGCACACATGAAACAATCAGAAATAAGCCTACACAACAGCGGACTAATGCTACTATATTCAGGCGGTGACCTACAGTGTTGTTATTGATCCTTAACTGCTATTAGGGGTCACGGAGATAACAAGGCTTCAAAAAGGACCCAGCGCACAGTTGGCTGAAATCACACCAGAGACCCTAAAAACTCCCACTGATCAAAGGTCAGTGCTGAAAGGATCAATAGACTCTGTCATAAAATACAGTTTCAAGCTGCAAAGATTGCATATTACTTATTGAAGTAAGCAAACAACACCTGAGTGTGATCATTATTTCAAACGTTTATTTTAATAATAAAAACTCACCTTTTTTATTACAGTGGATCAAATGCCAGTTTGTAAACAAATCATGCAAATTTAATGCAAATCCACAATGAATTATAGAAACATGAAAATATACAAATTGTAGCAGCAAAGAAGAAATCACAGTGCAAAAACAGGCACAAAAATATTAAAGTACAGTACAAAATAAAATCATCTTCATGGCGTCCCATATGTCAACATCCACTGACATTCATTTCATCTGCGCACAGGATGGAGCAGAAGTAAATATTATCTTGCATACAAAAAGATACTGTTAATCTGTTCTCAAACTTCATGGTTTACAAGAACCGCAGCTAATTAACCGCACACCAAAACAGGAATACATTTTAATATTGATCCCCTTATGTCCCTGGTGCATAGCCTGTGTGCATGTGTGTGTGTCTGTGTGCATGTGTGTGTGTGCAGGCAAGAGTATGATTATGAATATTTTAAGAGCACATTTAACATGGCGAAGCCAGAGCAGGCTCGGTGAGGGATTTGCGCCTACTCTTCAGCTAATGACCCCAGGCGCTTCCAGCAAAGCTTCTTCATATTTTAAAGAAAGTCGATAGAGCTGCAGCCCAGTCAGCAGCATTAAGATTCATACAGACGCCACAGGGACCCTGAAAAAATTAATAACACGCGTGTCTAACAATCCTTCCTGCGATTTAGTGGAGCACCCAAGCTTTCTGCCTGAAATGCAAAGTGGTAATGAACACACAGATAAGATAAATTCTGAACACGCATCCCCTACCCCTCAAGTCAATGCACAAACACACTCTTACACCCACTCCTTCCTTCGTCCCCCTTCTCAACAAAAACACCCATCACCTCCCCACGCTCCTGACCAAATGTATCCAAACACACTTTTTTTCATCTCCCTGCACTCTACAATTTTACTGTCTACTTTCTTGTGTCCCTCTTTTGTCACTCTGTCTCCTCTTCTCTCAAAAATGAGAAGAAAGGACAAATCCAAGGGCTCTTAAAGACCCAAGACAGCACAACTGAACAAAAGCGTCTTTTCTTTTTCACTTTGCCTGGCTATAATGAATTTTTCAAGACTTCTCATCTGCAGATGTGCAGAGGCATTGACAGGTCCTCTCCCTGCAAGGTTAGTCATTGTCTAGTACCCATCCAAACAGATTTTTACTTGTTTACATTTTGCCAGAGCCGTTCACACTGTGCTGCTGGTAGTATTTCCTATCTTCCTATTACATAGATTACAAGAAAACAAAACTGTGGTGAAAAGAGGGCTGTGAGAGGCTGTTACATTTTTGGAAAGCTGGATTGTTTATGCTGTTAAGAAGACATTTTTATTCCAATGATCAAGATGACAATGCATCCAACATCTCATTGAGTTCTTGCACCGCAAGGGAAGTCTAGACAGGTTGAAAAGTAAATGGCATAAACTGCACAGGAAATCTAGAGGTGTTGTACTGCAGTGGTCTTCCTTTAGCGTCAGGACAACATGAGAACAACAGTAGGCGATGCCCTCCCTGGGAGGCTAGACAACATATGGTACTGTCTCCCAGAGAACAACACACCACCCATGCTGTTTGGCAGCCTCAGAGTGTTTGTGTGTGTATATGTGAGTGTGTAAAGGCTAGTAGGGGTGCTTGTTGTATGCGTATGATTGCAGAAGATGGAACAAGAGAGATGCCTGCCAAAGTTTCTTTGGATTGCATAAGAAAAAAAAATGTATGAGATGTATGTATATATGTATCTTCCACATAGTCCAAGGGACTGCTGTGAAAATCAGTTCTTATCCACAGCAACATCATGAGCATATTTTTTTTAAAGTAATGAAAGAAGTAAATATTTCACTTTGTATCTGGATGTAATATAGTGCAACAATATGCAACTTTGGCGTGCTTGTTTGAACGAGACCATTTCAATGGTAAGAGGCGGCATATTGTTGAGGATGCAGGATTGAGTTAGTGAGCTGAATTAGACGGGCGGAAGTCCTGATCTTCTGTCTAGCAGAATAGTTTCCATTTTCATGTGTGTGAGTTAAAAGGGAAAGATGAGAATCAATAAGGCATTAGTGGAAAGCCATCAAAATATTCCAGAGCGATCTAAAGCTTATTACAACCCGTAGGTCAGGAAGTTGGATATCATTTATTTAAGGTGAGTTACCTTAAGACTACAGTTAAATCAAATTTATTCCGTCCATTTTGACCACGCCGTCTGCTTCAGTTATTCAGAGAATGCGTAAATTACAATAACAAGTTTCATATAACCTTTATTGTTATACAGTGTTTGTCCCTGAAGAATCTGGGTGACATTTAACAAAAATCGAGAGCATCTCTGCGGACAAACATCTCTAACTAGCCTAAATGCAAGATTCTGCGCCAATCCAAACAATGCAAACCCACAGCATATAGCCAATTCAAATTTTCTGGTGGAGGCATCTCTCTCATGATGAGAGGCTCATGTAAGCAGCTCATCAGCCGCCTGTTTGCCCATATGTGCCTCACACCCCACAGTCCCCAGTGGGTCCAGGCTCTGTGCAGTGATACCATCTCATCTGCCAACATGGACCACTCGGAAAAAAAAATTAACTCAGTCCCTCTTCTGGTTGGCCTATTCTGCCCTCACTGGCAAGTGTTGAGATCTGCAGAGATAATTTAGCCAGTCTGTCCTCCAAATCAAGTACCCAGTCAAGGGCTGGCCAGCAGAAACAGAAGAAATACAGGTGAATACTGAATAAGAGCAGTTAAACAATGAATGAGATGCAGAATCATGATGACAACTTAAAGTGAGTAGAGGCCAAATGAGGGCAAGCAGTCAACACACACAATGCATTAGCAGGAATAAACCTTTACAAATTTACTTTGATAATCAGGTTTCTAACAAACATCCTTGACTCCGAGCAGGAAAAGGAGAAGCAGTAGTTGTGTTTTGTCTAATCACTAAGGTGTGAATCCTCTGGGCCAGTACTGATGATGGCATATGCTGTGGGAAGCAGACAAACAGGAAAGCAGGGTCCAGTGTCGTATCTGTAGTGTGTGTCTGCAGGTCCCGCGCGGCGATGGTTCGCTTATCCCCCTGCCACCGCACATATGTTTGGGAAACGGAACAGTTGGACGTGGCCGAGGGCTAAAATGGGTCAGACCGACACAGATGGAGAAAAAACTCCCACTGGGTCACTGTCAGATGACTAACACCCACAGAAAAAAAGAGAGAATATGTGTGTGTGTCTGTGTGTGTGTGTGTGTGTGTGTGTGTGTGTGTGTGTGTAAGGGAGAAATGTAGTCGAATTTTGACAAATTCTAACAGCTTGCCAGAAACATTTCTCTTAAAACAAGGCAAGAAAAAAAAATACAAGAAGTTTTAAATTCAATTTGGGTCATGCAGTGCTCAAGTAACCAAGAGCAAATCATGAAAATGTGGACGATGTGAACTTAACTTCATGTATGAGAACCCAAACTATATGATCAATAACTTAAATATATATATATAAACTTGAATAACATAACAGTTGACATTTGGGATAAATTGAAAGCTTAGGGTTTTTCCCTGAGAACATGAAGGCTTCTCTACAAGATAAATCAATTGAGACTGCACGAGGAGCCAAACACATCTCTAGACAGATGGAGAGGAGTAGGAATTAAATGCACCTCTGTGATTAAATGGAAACATGCAGACCAATAGATGTTATATTCCATGACAAAAGACAGTGCCAATGAAGTAATTAAGCATTAAACACAACAACATTACATTATACTGTCTATCATCGTAGACATCTTTCCAAAACAAGATGTAAGTAATTAAATCTTTGCAAGCACATCCCACAGAGATACCATTGGAAATTTTCCCTCAAGAGGGGAGGTAATCTTCCGACAAAGATGTCCAACTCTTTCTCCGCAATCCATGTGTCAAAGCTAAAATGTATTCAGAGTGCTTCAGGCAAATGTCCTTGGTTGTCAAAACCTCCATTAGAAATGGAATGTGAGGCCATAATTGCGGAGTTGAAAGGTGACCTAATCATTTGTTCATTATGAAAACAGGGAAATTCCTTTCAGTGTAATCCTTTTGAGTTGATCTTTCAATACCATTTTCCGACACAAAGAGCTTCCAGATGAAAAGCATTGAGCCCAAAACACATTACCTTTCTGAATGTTGTTACCGCCAGTTATGTTTGTTTTTTGCACCCTTTTGTACATTTAAGGCTTTAAAAGAAACTTTGTGTAAGCCAAAGGCTTCCAGATGCCTGTAGCTTGTTTCTCTTTAGGCCTTTAAGTGATACTTGCTTTTGACGTAGACACAAACCATAGAGAATCATCACAGTGCATCTTTTACCTCAAATGAACCATGCCATCACATGAGGACACACAAGTCCCATTGTGCAGAATACAAGCGGCATGTGGGTGGCATGTGCTCTATGAGGCAGTCATATGTTTACAGTGAATCTCTTGGATGAAATTCAAGTTTGCAGCTGCAGCCTCGAAATAATTCATCGCTCGCCTTTTTACCCGGGAGGAGCCACAGGTAGTTGATGAAGTGGCAGTGCCAAGACTCCCAACTGGCGAAGACGAAGCGCAGCTGCCAGGAGTCAGCACGGCCAGATGCCGCTGCTGATGTACCATGTGTTCCAAGCAGGGCAACAGTGTGTTTGTGTGTGAGCTGGGGTGGGAGGGGAGAGACAGGAGCGCTTGCCAAGACATTCTCACATTGATGCCAACCTGACACATGCTTGGGTACTCCCCACGGTTTGTGTTACCATCTCAGCCCCTCTCACAGATCTGTGGGGGGTCCCCTCTTTCCCTTTTCCTTAGATGCAGTCCTTTGCCAAGATGGGAGTTGGCGCCTGCTTGCGGCCGTCCAGCCCATCAGTGGCGAGATCCTTTCAGGAGGTCTTTGCTGAATGGTATGTTGGCAGCAGGCCATTGCAACAGAATGCCAGCTCCTGGTAGATACTCTGTCTAATCGTGTTTTCTCCATAACCGTCACCATAACTCCTCATGTCTTGTCCTCTCAGCCCTCACAAACGGACATATACGTGATGCCCTTTATTTTCCTGCATCCATCATCCATCTCTGCAGGTCCCCAGTAGCTATAAATAAGTCTCTCAATGGCTCAGATTCCAGTCCCCATATAACGCAAGCCAAAAATATGGCCAACTTCCAGGAAGCAAATCCAAAAACATGGGTCGCCTGTGCCTGATTTCGCTTCATCGGAGACGACATTTGGTCATTTTTAGGTTGAATCCTTAGAAAAAGCGGCCGTGCCATCTGCATTTAAAAAAAAAACAAAAAAAACGAAAGACTGTGCAAATGCCATACGAATAAAGGGTTCTCTGGAAATTAAATAGCTGCTGGGATAGCATAGCATCCCATTGAATAGTGCTTTCCCCACGAATGGTCTTTGACGATACTATTCCTGAGAGTGGAGGGGAGTTCTCTGAAACAAAGGCTCCAATTTCGTTAGGAACATGCCATCCTTGTTTGCAGTGTAGGGGGTTTGGGGAGGGAAGTGAAAACTTTTTGAACGTGTGCCATGTCTGTACCATTCTCTTATCTGAGGCCCGCGACTGCCAGCTGGCGGCTGAATGTGCCCACTTGCACTGTGATGATGAAGCCAGCCAAGCTAGTTGGCACACTGAGTGGTAGGACTGGCATGTGATCTAAAGCCAAACACAGCTCTGTGTGGGGTAGCTGCATATACGCTGCACCCTACCTTCCCCATATCTGTGTCTCTGGTGAGAAGCCTCTGTGCAGGTCCTTGAAAATGTGGTGGAGTTAGGAACCACAGGATGACAGACAACAATACAACAAGTCCGTCTTGTAGCTTTATAATCAATGATACAATTATCTGAAACTAGTAGTCTGTGGAGCTGAAAGTACTACATCAGATCTGGTATCAAAATATATCAAATCAGGGGTGTTGTTTAGCTCAGTTGGTCGAGCAGCCGAACCATGTGCGAAGGCTCAGCCCTTGCTGTGGAAGCCCAGGGTTCGAATCTGACCTGTGTCTCTTTCTCGCATGTCATTCCCCGTCTATCTCTCCCCTTATTCCTGTCACTCTTCAGCTGTCTCTATCAAAATCAAGCTTGAAAAAAAAAAAAGCCCAAATAATCATCTTAAAAAAATAAAAAAAAATATCAAATCAGATATTAAAATATAAAAAGGGTGAAAATGATCTAATTAACTCATCCTTAAATCAATACAGCTGAATAATTCTCTGCACGTCGTGAGCCTATATGCATGTAAATGGTTTCATCTAGTAGTAAAATATGTTACGGAAGTGCAACTTCATTAAATCAACAAAACAAAATGTTTAAAAAATATATATATTTTGAAGGTCTCTGCTGGGTTTTTATGTGTGTACAGTACATGAGAGGCGGGAACCTTTGAGCCGAGACATGTTTCATGCCGGAAGATTAATGCCGCTGCTCTCGTCCTTGGCTTGAAGACGTGCCGGTGTGTTGTAGGTAAGATGGACATGAAGGACATGAAGTGAGTGTGTTATTGTTTTTAAACTCAGACATATTCAGGTGTTGTTCGCTGTAGTGAGTTCATGTCTGTGTTCTGTGTCGGTGTCGTCTTCAGCTGTCGCCATAACAACAAGCGGCGTCACTCACGAGTCCTGTTCAGACGTATGTCTGCGAAAAAACACAAATAAAAACTCTCTCTGCCCAAATATAATCCACTTCTTCTGTCCAGAAAACTAAACTGCTGATGATTAACGCCACCGACTTTACACATGAGCTGCAGTTAGGTTGTGACAGCTCTGTCTATGAGCAAATCATCCTGAAGAGGTCAGTTTGTTTTGTACGGAAGCCCTAAAAGGCCATACACACATACTTTTTATTCCACCCGTTTTCTTGTGATAACGAGATAATTAATTCGAGATCTCGAGAAAACAAAACGATAGTCTAGTGCAGGGGTCGGCAAATAAGTTTGGACCCGGGCCATGACCATGCTTTCCTACTGGGGGGTCTATTTTTTTCTATTATATTAAAAATAAACGTTATTTAACTCTAAAAATGCATTTAATTTAATTTAAAACATTAATTTGCTTCCATGTGCTGTTATTACGCCCACTGCTGCATCTCCTGGCGTCTGTCATGAAACAGGCAACCTGCTGTAACTAATGTATACAGCAGCGCAGATCTGTTTCCCCATGCCGCTGATGTGCATTCACATTTTTTAGGCTATTTGATATTTGAGCTGACCTTGTTTTTTTTTTTTTTTGTTTTTTTTTTTTTTCATTTAATGAAACATATTTGTTCACGTTGTCCGTTGCAGAGGGACACAGGCACTTCTATTTTCCACAGGTTACAGCGCAGCACGTGCCAAGCTGCTGTCACGTTACTTATCAGCTACTTTTCAATAATGTTGTGAAATCTGTGGAATTGTTGTATTTTTGACAGAAAACATGAGGTTTAAAAGTATATTTTAAAAAAAAAATATATATATATATATATATATCTTATATATTATATATATTTAAAAATAAATCAACGTCATCTAGCGGGCCAGATATAATTGATGGTGGGCCAGTTTTGGCCCGCGGGCCGCTAATTGCTGACCCTTGGTCTAGTGTATTGAATCAACTGCGCCTGTATTACAGAATGTATGTGAAATGCATGTAGCCCATGATATGGAGCAAGCAAACCTATTACTCCACTGTAAAATCCCTTTGATCCATAATTTCTGACAAAGGTTTGTACACTTGATGTCAGGACCATGCTGACTGTTCACTCACTCAGTATCAAGCATATTTACTGTATCATTTTGGAGCATCCTCAAAGTTCATTATTTTGAATTTGAAAAGGGCATTATGTGCAATATTTACTCTACTGTAAAATCCATTTGAGCCATAATTTCTGACAAAGGTTGATGGCTGATTGGCTAATCCTCACTCCAGTCCTGAGATCAAGTGTATCAACCTTTGTCAGAAATTATGTATGTATTATGTAATAGGTTTGCTCGCTCCGTATCATGGACTACATGCATTTGCCATACATTCTGTAATACGGGCGCACTTGATTCAATACACTAGACTATCGTTTTGTTTTCTCGAGATCTCGAATTAATTATTTCGTTATCACGAGAAAACGGAGGAAATTATCTCATTATCATGAGAAAACGGGTGGAATAAAATGTATGTATGTATGTATGTATGGCCTTTTAGGGCTTCCGTATTTTAGGGCTTCTGTACAAAACAAACTGACCTCTTCAGGATGATTTGCTCACAGACTGTCCTCAGGCAGAGTTGTTATAACCTAACTGCAGCTCATGTGTAAAGTCGGTGGTGTTAATCATCAGCAGTTTAGTTTCTGGACAGAAGAAGTGACTTATATTTGGGCAGAGTGTTTTGCATCTGTGTTTTTCGCAGACATACGTTCATTTTGTTTTCTCGAGATCTCGAATGAATTATCTCGTTATCACAAGAAAACGGAGGAAATTATCTCTTTATCACAAGAAAACGGGTGGAATAAAATTTATGTATGTATGGCCTTTTAGGGCTTCCGTAGTTTTGGACTTGAAGCTTCATGCATTTAGCAGAAAGCCTGAGTTTTATCATGGTCAGTGTGGGATGCAGTGTTTTATGATGATATTTGTGACTAAATGTGTGCTCCCTTTCCTCGTGTTCACCTAATGAATTATTTGACTAATCATATCATTTTTTGCAGTCTGTGCAACATTTAAGCTGCATGCCGTGGGAAACAGTGCCGTGTGCGATGCATGACAGCGCAGGAGAAGTGAATGTCAAAGTGACATGAGGATTTTTATTGTAAGATTTTATTTTTTACTTTATTTGATAGAGATAATAACGGATGGGAATTGATAAGATTTTTCCGATTCCATTATCGATTTTTTATCGATTCTCATTTGAGGGAAAAAAAGGAGAACAAGCTGTTTGATCAGCATCAAACTTCAGTTAGAAGTATCACAACCTTACAAAACCAACAGCGAGGTCAAAAGAGGCCCACAGCCTAGATAATAGTAACAATGTGTAACTACCTTCCGTAGTAACCACAGAGGTGGTCATAGCCACCTGGCTGCTGCCGCTGCTGCTAAGTTGAGATTCATCTCCAGTCCGAAGCGTGTCAAAAACCCAACATTCATTTAAAAATATTGCATGTTGTGTGCGCAAATGTTTCTGCATGTTCGTCGTGTTCCCTCCCGACACTGTTATCTCCACTTTGCAATGATTGCAAGTTGAGCTGTTGCCATCTGTTTTGGTAAAATGCAGCCAAACTTTGGAGCGTTTGATCCGAGTGGGTGCCATTGTTTACTACTGATTGCACTGCATGTGCGAAACTTGTGTAAGTTACGTGGCGTAATTAGTCGTGCTTGCTGGAATCGAGCGTGCGTAACTTCTTGCTGAAGTTACGTGACGTAATTCGTGCTTTCTGGAATTGATAAGAGAATCATTAGATAAACTGCCAAATGATTCCATGGAATTGAAACACACGGAACCGGTTCTTTATTCCCATCCCTAGAGACAGCTGAAGAGTGACAGTAATGTGGGGGGAGATCCCTAGAGACAGCTGAAGAGTGACAGTAATGTGGGGGGAGAGAGAGAGAGATGGGAATTACATGCAGCAAAGGGCCACAGGTTGGATTCGAACCCTGTGCTTGCTTGGATGCTCCACCAACTGAGCTAACCGACGCTCCAGATTATTAGATTTTAATGCTTTTATTAGGAGAACTTTGTGTGTCGCTGGATAAAACTAAGCTCACGTGCCCTTTCTTTCTGTTAATCACAGATTTCATCAGATCTGAGTGCATGCAAGACACAGAGGATGGAGCCATCTTGAGATTCTAACTCGGGAGAGTCTGAACTGTTGTTCTCAAACATGCCGTCAGGACTTGTCGCTGCTGCCTGTCGCTCTCTGAGGTGGACACTACCCCACCGGAAAACAACTTGTCTCAGAACTCATTGGCCATCAAAGCCAGTGCAATGGCCACTGGCAACTGTGGTTGTAAGGAAGGCTCATAAATGGACTACAGCACCATCATCAAGGATAAACCAGAGGCCGGTGTTTGCCAGAGCTCCAGCGTTTGGAGATAGGCTTGCTATCATAGACAGCAGTGGCAGCCATAGCTACCAGCGGCTGTATCGCAGCAGCCTCAGCCTTGCAGGCAGGATCAGTACCGCTCTCAACTCTGACTTTGGGGGTCTGGAAGGCAAACGAGTCTCCTTTCTGTGCGCTAATGATGCTTCCTACACAGTGGCACAGTGGGCAGCTTGGATGAGTGGTGGGACGGCAGTGCCACTCTGCCGAAAACACCCTCTATCTGACCTGGAGTACATCATCTCTGACTCCCAGAGTTCACTGCTGGTGGCAGGACATCCTTATGCTGAAACCCTGGAGTCACTGGCGCAGAAGCTGGGGCTACCGTGCCTGACACTGCCCCCGACATCTGACCTGGGCACTTCAGATGAGGTGGACACTCAAGAGAAGGAGACAGCCATCACAGACTGGGCTGATCGACCGGCAATGATCATCTACACCAGCGGTACCACAGGGAGACCAAAGGGAGTTCTACATACGCACAGCAGCATCCAGGCCATGGTAAATATTGTCTAAACTATAATTACATTCTAACCTCTAGTTTGATGGCAGAACATGTTCATCAGAGAGAAAAAGGTTGATTTGTCGCTTTAACATCACTGAGAATGGTGCAGCTGCTGCTGATAGACTACGAAGCTAGCAATGTGCGATATGTCATCGTTTACGATATATATCGTCAAAACATTCCCCAGGGTAAGAATATGTCATCCCACGATAAAAACGATAAATTCCTATTGATGACACATATATGTGCACGACACACTCGCCGCAGGAGCTCTTTCCTCACACTCCGGCCGCCAATCAGACATTCAGATCGGTCAAACCTCCACAGCCTGAAATGTCTCTAAAGCAGAGACTATCCAGGTGGATTCACAGACTAAACTCTGATACTCTACCTGTGTGTGTTATCACTTTGTTTATTTTATGTACCAGCTTCTAAAGCTTTGGCAGAGAGACATAAAGTAACAATAACAGAGAGCGAGCGCAGACCTCGATAAAGCTGTTATTAATCAGAGAAATAAAAAGTTATTTCCTGATTGTTTCACAGCGGTTACATTCAGCAGGTATAGACATGCCCACCACCAGCTCACCCTAGCCTTTATTATTATTTTGGTGATAGATTTCTAGTCAAAAGGATTAGGCTGAATTGGTGTTTATCCATCATCGTTTTATCGTTATAAATACCAGAAATTATCAGGATAAATTTAGTAGTCCATATCGTCCATCCCTGTACAAAGCTTTTGGCTAATTTAAGCAAGGGTCAGGCACGGACTGATAATCTGGCATACTGTGCATTTGCCCGGTGGGCCGACGTGCTATTTGGGCCGAAGTCTCCGTGAGCCCGCGTAGCGCAGGGCGCACGGCGCATCTAGGGCGCACGAGAAAAAAAATTCGCCTGGTTGTGGGCTGGGCTGGTCCAAAATGCCAGTGCCGATTTTTTTTGTCCCAGTCCACCACTGGCGAGGGTTGTCTGTGACACAACGACTCTTTGGATCTGTTCAGACTAAAAATTTGTATATTAGTATATTATGAAATTTCAACGTCTTCCTTAAAGGTCCAGTGTGTATTTATTTATTTAGCAGCATCTAGAGGTGAACTTGCAGAATGCAACCAACTGAGTACTAGAGTTGTCACGATACCAAAATGAGTAACCACGATACTATACCAGACAAAGTATCACGGTTCCGGGTATTATCGCGATACTGCAGCCTTTTTTTATTATTATATTTTTTATGAACTGCAATGTATTTGTACAAGTTATAAATACTTATTAATTACTTATAATGTTGTTTGGTGCATGACAAACATAATACTGGTGAAGTGAGAATTAGACTGAAACAAGTTTGAAACAACAACCTTGGTTTATTGAGAAAATGAGTGGTGCCACTGATGCCGCTGCCGTGGCAGACTCGCCGCTCGGGCCCGGTGTTTTCTGCCACGGTGAGTGTGTTGTCTCGTGTTTGTGACTGTAAGCCGTGCGCGTCTGGGCGAGACAGAACTTTAGCTTGTTGTTTGTTTTGAAGCGAATTTCTATTGAAGCAGAGCTGTCTTCATGGAGTTCGTTCTTGATGAAACTGGCACCGGTAGTATAGTAATCCACGGTAGTACCATGGCTGTGAAAGGCCTTATCTGGAACCAGTGTTTGATTTGTTCATTTAGACATGCTGTGGAAACATGGCGGTCTTCTTAGGAGAGGACCCACTCCCTCTGTATATATAAAAGGCTCATTCTAAGGTAACAGAAGCACAATGATTCTTACTTTGAGTTGATTATGGACTAATGAAAATATACTAATTTGTGCCATATTCTGCCAATAAAACCTTACACACTGGACCTTTTAAGACGTATTGACAGGAGCTTTAGTATTCTTTCTATTCTATTAAGAAGTGAAGTGACTATCCAGAGCTCTATAAATCTCATAAACATAGACACATAAAATGTCTGCATCTTTCTGAGTGTTTCGACACCCCCACATCTATATTTGACTCCCTGATTAGCATCATTCCTCTCTGTTCCAGTAGAGCTTCCTGAATAATCATTAATTTATGCCATTAAAGATCTCCTGAAGATTTTCCTGTATATTTTTAAGCGAAATTGACCCACATGTCCAATAGTGTGGAAAATTAAATCACTCTGGAAGACGGCAGAGCTTCATTTGTCTCGAGCTGGCTCAGGGAAGTGAGTGAGTGAGTGAATGATTAAGTGAATCTGTCTGTTTTCCTGGAAGGCACCAACATCAGGTTGTCAGAATTCTTGGAAAGCTCCTCTGTCAGGTTAATGTGTGAATGAAGACTTGAGACAAACTCAAAAGGAAAATAAATTCAGCAAATCACTCCCAAGTGTAAGCTAAACGTCGCCATTTCTGATGTCTTTGACACTGCGTATATATTCACTCAATCTGTTTTGTACAATTTTGGGTATTGAAATAAAACCCCAATTCAAAAGATGTGGAGATACTGTGTAAATAAAAACAGAATGCAGTGATATGCAAATCTTTTACTGACCTATATTCAATTGAATAATGTATAAAGATCAAATATTTAAAGTTTAAACACTAATTGTTGAAGTTTTGCATTTAACATCTTTTCCTCTTCTTGTTGCTCCAAAACCTACTTTTTACCTTTCAGCATTAATGGTGCCTTCACAGATGTGGAAGTTACCACGATACCATCACAAATTCTGACCTTCCACACTGGTATCTGGATGGTCTTTTTCCACCTTAGTCTTGAGGATAAAACGTCTATTATTTTCAAAAACATATTGAAATGTGGACTCAGCTGACCACAGCACTCTTTTCCGTCACTCACTTTCCGTCAGTCCACCTCAGATGAGTTCAGGCCCAGCAAAGTTGGCAGCATTTCTGGACAAAGTTGTTGTCAGTCTTACTGGTGAAAGCTTTAAATGCCAGTTGTATGTCTCACTTTGATCCGTCACTTACTGTTTCCATCGGTTGGTATTGATCATCTGGGAATGAGCTTCACTAATCAGCTATCACCTTTAACTTGCATTTGTAGGTGCAGCGCCAAACTGTGTTTCATGTTGGTTTTAATGCAGCGCTGCCTCGGGTGGTCAAAGGCCAGCTTTTTTTGGAATCGGCTTTGTACACGGACGCTTCAACTTTTCCTAATAAATGGAACATTGAATACCAATCCCCTAACCTGATTATTGAGACTGTGCCTGTGGTGTGTTCTGTGCATGGTGATAGTTAAAGTCGCCAACATCACGAACAGTGTCAGAGGGGTACTGAATGCCATCTGAGTGATCAGAAAGCTGCAGTGACATCTGTAACAAAAGACCACTCCGCACTGACCTACATGGCCTAGTTGTTGGTGCTGTGATTTCAAATGCCGGCTCTTACAGCCAAACATTACCATGCGTGTGTGTTTCTGCAAGTGTGTCAGCAATTTGTGGTTGTAATCTTTCGCTGTATTAAACAAGATTACACTTTATTATGCGCTTACACAAATATACAGTGAATGGGGCATAGTAACCACAACACATGTACAATATAATGCAATTTAACTCAAAGGTACAAACTTTTCTCACACAGCCTTAGCCAAAATTTAACAGTAAGCCTATCAAGAACACAATTTCCCAGCATGCAGCTCAGCAATGTTCTAAGTGGTTTCATGATGAAGCTCAATTTCCTCCCACTTTATAACATAAAAATATCATTTTGGCAGCTAAATTAACCTTAATGGTAAGTTAGTGGAGTTTTTCCTTACTTGAATCAGGCGTGGATGCATATAAATAAGGACGGTCTAAGAATAGGGAGGGGGTGTTAAAGACTCATTTGTGATTTTGAGCTACAGTATATAGATAAAAATTGACTTTACTTGACAAAAAAAAATTTGACATTTATATCCTTCATTCCTGAAATAACTCCAGGCTTCATTTCTGTGAGAAACAGTAATCCACTATTTACAATTCAGATCTTGCATGATAACAACTCACTTTTTAAGTGGATAAATCAAACTCTTAAATCTCAATAAAAATGCTGTTACCAAACAGTTTTTGTTGACGTGTTTTGCATTTCTGAGCCTATGTTATTGTTTGATAGCGATTTGTCTTTTATTCCTCCTAAGTGCTAAAAAACATGATGATGTGACATCACGCTGAGATGTAATGATAGCAGTATTTCACTTTTCAAAACACGAAGGATAAACATCAGATTTCACTGTTCACTGTTCTTTCTATATTAAATATTATTCATACTCAGTTTATTTGCACATCACACAGGGGGGAATTAATTTCTGAAGAGATACACCAACAGGGGCTGCAGTAGACCAGTTTGTTCCAATGATTTTGAATCATTATTATGCTGTCCAACACAAAACAAATTCATGTTCACAGAGTGAGGTGTTTCTGGCTATTGTCAGGAATCATTTTTCCAAAAACAAGACATTTCTAATTAAGGTGTGAGTACAGCGGAGGAAACTAGGTACAAAAAGTAAACTGCATGGGGTGTCGTTTAGCTCAGTCGGTAGAGCATCCGCCACATGTACAGAGGCTCAGTCCTTGCAGCGGGGGCCCAAGGTTTGAATCCGACCTGTAGCTCTTTCCCACATGTAATTCCCCATCTCTCTCTCCCCACACTCCTGTCACTCTTCAAACTGTCTCTGTCAAATAAAGCCCTCTGCCTCTTCTCTTTTCTCACTCCTCAGGTCCAATGTCTGGTTTCAGAGTGGGCGTGGTCCAAAGATGACATCATCCTCCACACCTTGCCGCTCCACCACGTGCATGGCATCGTTAACAAGCTACTGTGCCCGCTCTGGGTGGGCGCCACCTGCGTCATGGTGCCTGACTTCCAGCCTCAGAAGGTCTAGACTGCACTCCGTCTCCTTCTTGTTTTCTCGTTACACTATACCTTTCATTAACAGCCCTGAACAAAAGAGGCAGTTGTACACTTGTAAAGCTCAGGAGGTGACTACAGAAGCTATCATTGACAGCCACGCTAACAAGTATTTCAGATTTCCAGGTCCTGAATGGACACGATGCTGCTGGGTTGAAAAAGACCTTTTTCAGTTCTTTTCACATCACTCCCTCTTTCTCTTTCAGTGTTTCCCATTCCACTTTTCCTCTCCTTCATTTTCACCCCGCCTTTATGTCCTCTCCCTCTCTCTTTCTATCAGTCTGTCCTCCTCCTCCCTCTCTGACTGTCAAACTAAGTGTTTGGGGCTCAGTGATGAATTGCCCTGTGTGGCTTTGTATCTGACCAGTGCCGACTCACGGCAGGGGCTTAAGCAGCAGATCAATCGATGAGCTGACATTGAAGGATGATACTGCTTGTTCGGCCCTGAGAAAGGAGGGGGAGATGGGGCGCTAAGTGTGTGTGTGTGTGTGTGTGTGTGTGTGTGTGTGTGTGTGTGTGTGTGTGTGTGTGTGTGTGTGTGTGGCTTTGGAAGATATAGGACTGTAAATGCACATGTTTTCCAATGTATGTGTGTTTTTTTTGTTTGTATGTCAGGACCTCCAGAGCTCAGTGGCAGTGACGGTAGATGGAAAGGAAAGGTCTTTAAAGGACATATGTATCTGTCAACACGGGTATTGCTACACTGTTATAGCTATCAGTATTCAGCTGTTATCCCTGACCTTGTGCACCAAACCACAAAACCCCTCCTCTCACCCTCAGAAAAAAGCCTTTATTCTCCTCCTCCTGAAGTTACAGTACGTTGATGAAGTGATCGATAGTCTGTCTCTTCTATCCCCTAAGATCTCTGAAGGGTAGCCTAGGCAGCAGAGGCCGCCATTGATTTTTTTTTCCTTCTGATTTCGCCTGGAGATAGTGACAAAAAATTTTCAGTGCAGGAATTGTGATCCAGTAAATCGCACATAAGTCTATTTCAAGTGTGCTGCTGCAGACTCACAGAGGATGATTCACACAGCGCTGGTCAGATTTTGCTCCTTTATTTGAATCCCCCATGGACCACTACGATTAACCATGAGTCAATTATTCATTAACCCATTCAGAAAATGTTCAGCTCGACTGTAATACTGTAGATATTGTTGAGATATTTATTAAGAGGCAGGGATAATACATCAATTCAGCGAGTTCTAACACGTAAAGGCATTTTATTAAGTTGCCTGATTGATGGAGGTGCTACTTTAAAAGCATCTTTACACACTCACATCTGCTTGGACTATAATTCAAAGTCAAAACTAATACCTCTAAGTAATATTTCATACTTGAATGGTTTCGGTTGGACAAGACTTGGGGGTTGGATAAAGCATGCTGACAGTGTTTAGGCTCCCGGCATGACAATGTCGGTCCAGACAGAAATATCTCAGCAACAATTGGATGGATTTCATGCAGTTTTGTACACAGACTCATGGTCACAAGAGGATGAAACCTACTGACTTTGGTGATCCCCCTCACTTTTCCCATAGCGCTACCAGAAATATTTCATTTATCCTGTGAAATATCTGAACATCTACTGGATTTATTTTTACAAAATATGATGCAGACATTCGTGGTCCACAGAAGATGATCCGCCCCAATTTTCCTTTTCCAGCACACTAAAGCAGTTTTGAATGAAGTGTCTCAACAATTATTAAAAGGATCATAAAATTGTGGTGCAGATGTTTATGTTCTCCTCAGAATTAATTGTAAACGCAGATGACATCTCCTCTAGCGCCATCATCAGTTCAAAGTAGTTTGAAATGATTGACATTTCCATCAGCTTCAGCAAATAGCAAATGTTGCATGCTAACATGCTAAACTAACTACGAAGCACATGGTAGATATTATAACAGCATGTTAACATTGTCATTGTGAGCTTGTTAGCACCAGTGAGTCAAACTAAAGCCTCACAGAGCCTCATAGAGCTGCTAACATGTCTTTGGACCCTTATTTTGATAGTGTGATACCGGAGTTTCAGTCCCAATCCTAAAACTACTTTTTTTTATGCCTTACACTGAGGACCATGAAAATGTTTTGCACAAGTTTTAATTAATTTTTAACTTCACAGTACTGTACATAACCCTTTCTAAGTAAAACACAGTTTGCACATTTACCAAACGAAATGAACTAAAAATCTGACCAATCATCGATGGCAACCTTTGATACACTGTGCTATGGATGTATTGACGTTGAACGTCCGGTTCTTCTCAGAAAGTGAGGGAGTGGTTGAGCGCAGAGTGCAGAACTCATTGAGTTGTTTAGGATGCAGGCCATGGCTCTGGGTTCTCACCACATCCTGTCCCTCAGGTGGAGGCCAGCTCTTTGACAGACATAAATTGCCTTCCTCTCCCCTGCAAACTGGGCTTGCTGGAAGCGCTCCACTGCACTTGATAGACACCCCACCCAGAATGGTCAGGGCACAGTCAGTTAATAATCCTTCCCTCTGCACAAAGTTTTATTCTGTATGTGCACAGGTGAACTGTGAACGGCCACAATTTTTCACCGTGTAAGGATATTGTGAGGAATGGGATACGGGCCCACTCACATTGTTGACAAGTCTTAATCATCCTGCCGCTATTTGTCGATATATTTCACTTATGTTTGTTTATTAGAGGCCGGGGAGATCAGAGGAGAAGTTAGACGTCCACAGAGAGGTCACTAAAAGGAAAAGTGGAAGGAAGAGTTTAGAAATTGTTGGCACATTAAGAAGGATGTGGTGGTACTGCAGGTGAGCAGGATGATGGGAAAGACTGCATCTTTCTGAGTGTGTGAGTACGTGTCTAGGTGTGTATATATATATGTGTGTGTGTGTGAGAGAGAGAGAGAGAGAGAGAGAGAGAGACTGCAGAGGCAACGAAGCAGGAAATTACGAAATGGAGAGAGAAGGTAAGTGAATGTGAGTGGGGGGAGCGAAGGGGAGAGAGGAGAAAGAAAGATGAAGGGAAGATGTGGGGTCAGAGATGAAAGAAGAAAATGAAAAAGAAGCACTTGGGGAATGGAGGTAGAATGAAAGAAGAAGCGAGGATAAGTAGACTGAGAGGGGAGGGGAGGGGAGACAGCTGGGGAGGAGCATTTTTCTCCCAAGGGGGTGAGGACGGGACTTAGAGAAGCTGTCGTTCACCTTCACTTAATTCATGCTGTCGTCCCATCCTCCCATCGTCTACTGCGATGTACCCAGACTGTGTGTGTGTGTGTGTGTTGTGTGAGGGATGAGGTAAAGTGGGTGGGGCGGGGTGTGTAAAATGTCTTTGTCCTTGAACAAGTGAGTTTATGTGATATTTGAACAGTGTTTTTATATGTGCATTTAGTTGACGATGTATGTTGACGACATTCGCTATCCTTTGTGTGTGTGTGTGCGCGTGTGTGATTTAAAAGCTCAAGGCAGCGTGCTTGTTGCAGAGGAAGACACGAGTGGCTCTTTCTGCAACAGTCAAAAAAAAAAAGCACATTTGTCAAAAGTAGCGTGCAGCAGGCCTTTTAACTGGCCATCGTGCCAGCTCTGCCCTACAGCACTCTGCTGTTTTCCTCCCTCTGACCTTTACAAATCTTGACTTATTTTTTTTTTTTTCCTTGTCTTTTTTTTCAGCGTTGTGTTGACAGGTTTAATATGAGGCTGCTGTCTAGACCTTACTCTGCCATTTACATCAAATAAAAGAAAAAAATGTCACTTGCGCATGCACTAATGGAATGAATCTGGATGTAATCATTTAGTTTGAATGGCCCTGTCCATTAGATCTTTCCTTTATGCCTTTCCTTATATCCCTCTCCCTTCCTCCCTCTTCGGTTATGTTGTGCTTATCTCTCTCTTTCTTTCCCAGGTGTGGGAGATGCTGTTGAGCTCCAAGGCTCCCGTGGCTAACGTGTTCATGGCCGTGCCTACTATCTACTCTAAGCTGATTCAGTACTATGATCAGCACTTCACACAACCTCATGTCAAGGACTTTGTCAAAGCAGTCTGCAAAGAGAGGATCAGGTACTGGCTGTGCAATCAATGACAGACAACTTACTCACTGGTATTTGACAAATACACAAATACATGACAAAAAGTGTCACAGTAGCAGTTAACTTATTTTGAAGAAGCACTTTACTTCCGGCTTTAACTTGACATGTTTCACAAAGTTTTTATGGCATGATATAACTTAGGAATGTGTTATTTGCCTGAAGTGTTTCCCTCACGTCCGGCTCTCTCCCTTCAGGGTGATGGTTTCAGGCTCGGCCGCTCTCCCTCTTCCCACTCTGCAGCGCTGGGAGGAGATTACAGGACACACACTGCTGGAACGATACGGCATGACCGAGATCGGCATGGCACTTTCTAACCCTCTCAAGGGCCCACGCATCCCAGGTACAAGAGTTTGACTGACTGGATGCACTTTTACACCCACCTACACTTCTGCTTATTCAGTATGGAAAGACATATATATATATCTATATTATTACTATCTATATATAGGAAAAAAAAGTAAAAGTAAGATAAAGGTAAACTTCAGGTCAGCTTCGAAGCAGCAATATTTTCAGAGTTGTTTATTTCAGCTCCTTCACTCTGATGCAGAAGAACAATGTCACACAACATGTGGTGAGGTTACGAGCCAACTGCAGGAAACTAAGCTGGAAAGAAACGTTTACTTCTAGACAGGTTTGACATCTGACAGTCAGCACAGAGTGTGACATTTCCCAGGTGTTCTTGTGGTCTGACCACCAATGAAAATAAAATACAGTAAATAATGTATTTTATTACACCACTATGTTGTATTATGTACATGGGGTAGGCGGATATTGCAGTATATATAGTATGCACAGCACAAGTAGATTGTGTATGAATAGTCATATTCATGCGTTTAAAGAACAAAAACTGAACATAGACGGTAAGAATAAATGGTTTCTAATTCACAGGTCCAGTGGATGTTTGAGGCACAGGGAATGTTGTTGACATTGTGTGTCTGG
Source organism: Larimichthys crocea (assembly GCF_000972845.2). Lineage (NCBI taxonomy): Eukaryota > Metazoa > Chordata > Actinopteri > Sciaenidae > Larimichthys > Larimichthys crocea. The sequence continues at coordinate 10,512,371 of NC_040018.1, forward strand.
TTTTTAACTGCACGCTCCACTCCACTGCTACAGACACAAATATTACAAATACTGTATAAAATCTGTGTGTTTTCATGAAATTAATTCTTTCAGTGAAAAGAATCATCAAAATGTTCCGTCTTTTGTTTGTTTTTTGTGCAGTGTGGTAATGAAGCCCTACATGTACAGTAGCTGGAACTACTCTTCAGTTATCTTATGATTATTAATCAAAAAACTCCCAATCAGTGATTATTTCTACTACAATCACATTCAAAATATTTTAAAAAAATATGTGTCCAGGAAACGTGGGCAGAGTGTATGGATTTAGACAGAGCTTCATGAAGAGGACTGCGTTTTTTTCCAGAGTTTATTACAGCACATCCCATTAAAAGTTTTTTTTTTCTGATTTGTTAGTGCTTCTGTTAAAACAGGGGCCAAATTTGATCAAAAGCTTCTCGACGTCTAGATCCTCGACATATAATCATTGTTTTAACATCATTTTAATGACTGTATTTCACTATGCCGTGGACGCGTTTCTCAGCAGAAACAGGGTTAAAAACTTTTAACCAAAGAAACCAAAGCGGTCTGTGTGACCACACGCGTAGTAAATTTCCACTTCCTCATCACAAATCTTTCAAATATCTCTGATATCGTTCTACCTCCCCCACCAGCTTCATTCAGTACCTCGGCTTCATGTGTTGTTGTTGTTGTTGTTGTTGTTGTTTTTTATCATACGCGGTTTTCTCTGGTGTGATGTCAGATAAAACCCCATGATCCCAACTACACCTCCCTCACACATGCAGAGACAAAGGCGAGGTCTGGAAATGAGGTCAGACTTGCGGTGGTTGCTTTCTTCTCCTGTCTCCTCCTGCCCCCGCCCACCCTACCTCCCCCCTTTTCTCCCTCTCCCACCTTCTGCTTCCCTTCCTGTTCCCCTGCCAACTCTTTTCCTTTTTACAGGTAAAGCTAATTAGCTTGCAAGCGGATTGAGTAATCCTCTGTCTGGCTGTTTTGTTGAGGTCTTGTTTTGTTTGTTTGTAGAGTTATGTTTGGCATAAAGTGAGCAGCCTGTGTTGATTCCTCTCAGGTGATTATTAAGAATGGCTTCAAGAGGTCTGTGGTTCTATTGATGTTTCCACTGCAGCGGAGACTTTTGTGGACTGTGTGTGTGTGCAGGCATGAGCTTGTGCCTGTTTGAGTCAATGTGTTCCTGTCTTGCCTTTAAGTAGGTTAAAATGGATCAATAGCAACCATAGGAAACACTCTCTAGAGTGGAGTCACTCGCTCACTCCTTCTCTTACATACACACTCACTTTCTTAATATCCTCCACCAGCTAAGCAGCAGACAACTCAGCTCTTAATTCACGTATTGACAGAGGTTTTATTAATAAATTTCTACTGTATTTATGGCATCTAATTGGCCTGATTTTGTTGTGTCGCTTACAGTTTTGGAGCATTCCAGATTAACAGCAGTGTGGCTTTCTAGGTCATATTGCCCTTGTTGAGATGTAAATATGTGAGATTAGTTCAACCTAGTTCTTTCCATCGTATTATTATCTCATTCTGCTGCCCCTTTCTTCTTTTTCTTCCTACTTGCCAGCTTCCTTTTTTTGTCTTTTTACCGACCTAGAGAACAGAGACAGGGTCGCACCTTCCCGTCCTATGTTTGTCCTCTCCCCGATGCCGTCTTGCAAGAATAACCATAGAACAATCCTATCTGGACAATTGTCATTCTTTCTCCGCACTGCACAGATCTTTTCCCACCCAGAATGTGGGAAACATTTTTAACCTGCCCGTACTCCTCAAAATGGCACTCAATCTTGTTGAATCATCGAAACCAGAAATGCTACAAGCTCCCGACGTGAGAGGGGAAGCGGGAAATGATGATGGAGGAGGGCATGAAAGGGGAGAGAGAGACATTCCCTGAATTGCACCGTAAAATGGATTTTGGAGACTCTCTGAGGGAGAGGAGTCTGTTTTTGTCATTTTGTAGATGTTTTTTTTTTTTTTTGCTGGACAAGGTGAAGAACTCTTCACCTCGTTCAGAGGGCGAGAGGCTGAGAGATTGTTTAGCTGTTGTCATCTCTTATTTACCAGGTGTGCTCTACAGTTATAATTCACTTCTTTACACAAAACAGCACAACTTTTTTTATATTTTGAAAAGAACCGTAGGATCATATTGATCATTATGGCCAGATTCGTCTTGTCTAACCTTCTTGGTTGTTATCCCACTTGTCCACTGACAAACAGCTACTTTTTGCGGGCTGTTGGTTTTCCCTGCCGGGCTGAGCACGAGCGATGTGAGTGTGTGTGATGGACATTGCCAATCAGGACCGGAGTGGATTAGATCAATATGAAGTGAGAGAATCACTCTTTAATCAGGACCTGACCTGCTCTTTATTGGGAGAGCAGTGGTCTGTGAAATGGCATAATAGCCTTAAGGCAGGCAGACACACACACACACACACAGAAGGCCACTGAGACCTTCTCAGTGCATCCCCATGTGCACTCTTTGCTATAATTACTTAACTCGTGAGGTCACACTCACACACATACAAAGCTGGAGACTGCAGGTGATTTCAGGTCATGTGGGAATTTTCAGTTTGTAACACTTTTTTTTTTTTACACGTTTCTTATTAATGGTTTCACTTTAACATGACTGCAGCTCGCCTCATTTTGACAGTCCTTATTGTATTTCATAATTTCTCACCTCACTTATGACATTTTATGCAACTGTGCTGCAATAAAAAGCCTTGTCAAGAACTCAGCAGTGGTTAGGACTGAATTCTGCTGTACAGTCAGTACTTTGTTTGTTATGTGGAGTATGATTGGCATTGTGTGTGTCAGGGGGAGGGTGATATTGGGATTTTTTGGGTTGCTGTTGATGCTGCAGATCAGCATCATCCAAAAATGACTCCTTTGGATAGATTGTAGTGTATTCTGGGTACAGTTTCTAATCTAACAAGTCTACAAAAGTCCAAAAACGGTTCTCTTACTTGGAGTTTACTTGATGTTAGGGAAAACAGCTGCATCAGGCCGCTGCCCCAAAAATCCACATTACTGTCCAAGTAAGGTGACTGCTGAGACGAATGGCTTTCAGTTTAGCGTTTTTACGAGCTCAGCAAACCATTCAGTGACCAGTTGTGCCCCGCAGACGGAGGTTAATGCCATCTTGGAAGTGAGCACTCCCACTGTGGTAGAAATCCTGCACTGAAGGTTGATGAAGATCACTCCACTGGCTGCGTGAGAGCTCGACAAAAATCTTCCCATCGTGCTTTCAAACCGACTGTTTCCCCGTGTACTCATGTGTCTTTTTGTGTGTTTCTGCTTGATTTGTTGACAGGGGCTGTGGGATTGCCACTTCCTAGTGTTGAAGTTCGGATTGTCATGAATAACACAACCAACACTACAATTGTGGAGGGCAATCACAGAGAGACTCAGGTAATCAATGAGCTCTAGGCTGATTTTTCCTGCGGACAGTGGATGAAAAACTAAAGATTTATTTTTTAATTTCAAACTGCAGATTCCACTGCACAAGCCAGGATACAGATAGTGACTGCATATTTTCCAGAAATAAATTCAACATATGGAATAATATCTTTTTTTAAGTGTATTTATTACCAATGGAAATACAGTATTTTGGCTTCATAGCTCTGCATGCAGGTTGGATTCGCTTTAGCATGTGTTGTCTTGCTGTTGTTGGCGTCATCATCAAGTGAATAGTCCATCCATCCATTCATTTTCTGTAACCGCTTATCCTCGTCAGGATCATTTAAGCATCATTCACTCTGTGAATTTATATCGCAGGTACGTCCAGGTCTGGAGGGGAAGGAAGGGGAGCTTCTGGTTCGTGGGCCGTCTGTCTTTAAGGAGTACTGGAACAAACCCCAAGAGACCAAAGAGTCTTTCACTGATGACGGCTGGTTCAAAACAGGTACCAAATGCTCCACCTCCACCTCATTTTTCTCTTTACTCGCACTTCAACACATGCACGCACGCATTTCACACACATTCCCTCGGAGGGAGCAAAGTCTGCCACTAATTGCATCTACATGAGTTGTACTGTCAGAATTCACAGGAGGGGGGAAAGATGTCAAAAAATTGTTCATCTCTGCTGCAGACTGCACTTTCAGGGCTTCCTTTTAAACACTTGAAAAACCAGGAGTCCAGTTCAGGAAAGCATACACACACTTACAAATTGAGTATGTTTGTACTGTGTGTGTGTGTGTGTGTGTGTGTGTGTGTGTGTGTGTGTGTGTGTGTGTGCGCACAATTTGGGGGGGACTATGAGGGAGTGATAAATGGACTATGTGTGTTTTTGGTGCTGCAGGGCATTTTTCCTCCTAAGTGGTTGTGACTGCTCTGGGTCTTGAGAAACCAAGTATTGCTCTCTCGCTCGTCCTCTCCCTCTCTCCCTCTTTCTTTAGTGTGTGTGTGTGTGTGTGTGTGTGTGTGGCAGCACACAGGGAGGCTGTCATCAGAGGCTCTCTCACCCTGCAGCCCAGCAATTCTCTTTCTGCCACCCCCCAAAGGAGCTCAGCTTTACTGCAAAGCCACCGGGAGACCGGCGTTAGGTTGGCTTGGGGAGGGGAGGGAAATGGAGGGGGAGTACAGGAGGGATGGCAGAAGCAGTTGGAGCTTTTAATTCTCATGTAGACAACAGGAGATAAGAGCCAGAAGCAAACGAGTGAGGAAAGAGCTGGAAGTATCGAGCTTGGAGATGTAGTGGTGGACGGGTTAGAAGGAGTCCACAAAGGGTGGCGTGTAAGGCTCCAGAGAGAGTGGGGATGGACAAGGGTAGAGATGGGGAGCCGGTGGTGGGTGGAGGGGGGAGGGAGAGGGGGAGGGCGGGTGTAAAGAAGCAGGGAAGGAGCGAGTGACGGAGAGCGAAGCAGGGCGAGGCAGTGGGAGAGCAGGGCAGAGTGTGTTTAATTGGCTTTGCAGGCTGGAAGGACAGAGATCCAGAGCACAGCACGCTGCTGTCACACTCCATTACAGCCACTGGCCACATAATGAGAGCCTGCGCAATCAGCTCCCCACAGACCGGTCCCTCAAGCCACACACACACACACACACACACATACACACACATACACACACCATGGACTTCTCTATAGGAAGCTATCAAACACGTTCTTTGCCCACCCACCTGCCTGTGTGCCCTGATGCCAACTTAAACACACACACAGTTAGGATTAGGAGGAGCTTTTCGGGCTGTTCTGTTTATTTTTCGCACAGACAATTTTAGAAGACAGCTGAATCATTCAAGCTCATCTTTTATGAGTCATCGCTCCTAATGATGAGCAGTTGTGTTTAAAAATATCTGGTTTATTAACTAAAAGGTGTTTATAGGGAGACATCAGCGTCTGTTCTTGTGTTCTGTATATGCGGGGGGGCAAAAAAAAGTCTTTCTGGAGCCGCATGAAATCTGATACTTTGTTGGTTGAAGCTGAAGACTAGAAGTTTCAAAATATAAATCTGGAGTTAGAAAGAAGGGAGCCTCGTCGACGTCTCAATCTCTGCTTGAACGGTTTGAGGCTGCATTAGCTGCTGCGAGCATGACCTGTATCTCTGACTGAACTGTTTGAGGCAGAGTTGCATTGTGGGCAGTCTCAGAACGCATTAGTTATCGCCCGATGACGATTCAGCCTGTGGGAGCAACGGCCAGTGTTTTTGGGCTGGTGATGTAGTCAGCAGATATTTATAAAACAGTTAATGAATATCTGGGGCCAAGACTTCCTCTGTAGTCCAATTAGCAACTGATATGACAAGAAAGACACATTTTAATCACTACAGACAGATATTTGCATTTGTTAATTGATAGCTGAGCGATAATAGTTTTGCCTTTCAGCCAATGTTTTCCACCTTATTTGCTCTCTACACAGACTGTTGCAACCAAAGTCAGTCACTTTTCTTCTCCATATTAATGGCATCCAAGGCTCATGGAAGATGTAGTATTTAGAACCATCTCCATCATACTGGAGTGATGCAGAACAATAAGTTTTAATAATTTCATCTGATGACTATAACGTAAGACCATAACTATGGTTTACAGTGGGGCGGGGGGACTAATCCCACTTCCCAGCACCACACAAACAACTGATTTATAGAGGCACATGCTCATATGGACAGTAAACTCCCACACGAATCACTCTTATCCACACACAATCCTGTCATGTTCACACAAACCCTCTCTGTGTGGATATCTGAGGTGGGGGGTGTTAGATGGAGACTCCTTGCTCTTAACCCTCTTCTTAGCTTCCTGCCTCCCCTCTCACACTCTTACCCTTTTTACCCTCACACCTGCTCCCATTTCACACTCCACCTTTCTCTCTGACACTCTTTGTCTCATCCTCACACTCCATCTCTGGCTTGCTAACTCTCGCCTGATCTCTTGTCACCTTCCCACTGAGCTCTCCTGTATCTCACTTTTTTCTACATCCTCCAGGATTTGACCTTCAGGTCAGGATTGAAAAATGAAAGGTGTTCAGCAACTAGACTGCTTTACAGGAATATGACAGAAATTTACTTTTTTGGACGCAGGCTGTCAAAATTAATGTGTTAACTTTTCCCATGAATGCAGTTAAGTATGGAGAACACCTCATACATCCACTTACTGTATGTGACCACAGTGAAGGGAAGTTCCTGTCCTGAATTTAGCCTCTGAAGCACTGTCTACTCCCAAACTCCCATCCCATCCATCAGTCGGCCAGTTGTAGTGAAGCAGGCTTTTTATGCAGCCCGAGTGACTTTTACAGTAGCTGAGACATGGAGGATGTGGAAAAAAAAAAGTATCTGATGGCCCTTTAGACACAGTCTAAGATATACTGTATGTAAAGTTAAATCACAATATAGGTAATGTACACTGATGGTCAGGTTCATTAGGTTAAACATATTTAATTTAAAAGACAACTTTTCAAAGCAAAATGTAAAAAAAAATCATCCAATTATAATTACTTTTTTCAATCAACAGGTTCAATATCTGAGCTTCAACATACAGTAGTTTTAATGCATAAATCTTTCAGACCTTTAATAAAACTCAGAGATAATGGTAAAGTTACCATTCAAATGTAGTAAAACATTTTAACAATATTCCCAGAATGCAATAGTAGGAGGAGAATGCATTGAGAAAAAGTTAGTGGCCGCAGTTGGGTGCCTTTAAACCACAGCAAAGGGAGAGTGGTTTAATCGCACTTCAAACCATATCAATATATATTATGTAAATATATATATATATATAATGAAAAAATCACCAATCTAACCTTACACTATGGAAACTGTGTGAGAAATGTGATGGAACTATAGCATTTACATTTGTTTCCAGATTTTCAGTCAGATGTTCATGTATGTCATGATGTATTCACCTGTTTCCATTTTATTTCGTCACATTTTACTTTCATCAATGCATTTGAGGGAATTTGGGGAAATTTCCACTCAGGTTCCCTTTTTTTTATATATATATATATTTTTTTGCACAAATTGAAAATGTGTCTAAAAACAGGATGGAATGGAAATGTACTTACTGTTGGACAAAAGTCCTGTTCCTCCCTGTTATCCAAAGCTAGATTAAATAAAGCACTTCAGGCTACTACAGTCATAACCTAAAAAGTCCATTCTGTGAGATCATCCAGCTGAAATCCATTGAGCTGGAACTGAAAAAGGGGATCTATTATAGCGGGGCACACTGGTAGCTCATCTGGCAGAGTATGCACCCCGTGTCCTTACTGCAGCGGCCTGGGTTAGATTCAACCTGTGGCCCTTTGCTTCATGTCTCTCTTCCTAGTTTCCTGTCCATATTTAGCTGTCTAGAAATAAAGGCACAAAAGCCCCCTTTTTATACACTGCTTTAAAAAATTAAAGGAACACTTTTTAATCAGAGTATAGCATCAAGTCAATTCAATTTCTGGGATATTGATCCGGTCAGGTAAGTAGTTGGAGGGATTGTTTACCATTTTCATCTGTTTTGGTGTTAATGAAATTAACATCAGGTACACTAGAGGGGCAACAATGAGATGACCCCCAAAACAGGAATGGCTTTACAGGTGCTTACATTTTTACCTGCTCATCTTTTCTGACCAATTTCTTATTAGTTTTGCATTTGCCTAGAATCAGTGTCACTACTGGTAGTATGGTGCAGTACCTGGACCCTACAGAGGTTGCACAGGTAGTCCAACTCTTTCAGGGTGGCACATCAATATGTGTCATTGCCAGAAGGTTTGCTGTGTCTCCCAGCACAGTCTCAGGAGCATTGAGGAGATTCCAGGAGACTTACTGTTACTCTAGGAGAGCTGGACAGGGCCGTAGAAGGTCCTTAACCCATCAGCAGGACCAGTATCTGCTCCTTTGTGCAAGGAGGAACAGGATGAGCGCTGCCAGAGCCCTACAAAGACCTACAGGAGGCCACTGGTGTGAATGTCTCTGACCAAACAATCAGAAACAGACTTCATGAGGGTGGCCTGAGGGCCCAATGTCCTGTACTGGACCCTGTGCTCACTGCCAGGCACCGTGGAGCTCGACTGGCATTTGCCACAGAACACCACAATTGGCAGGTCTGCCACTGGTGCCCTGTGATTTCACAGATGAGAGCAGGTTCAACCTGAGCACATGTGATAGACGCCGTGGAGAACGTTATGCTGCCTGCAACATCATTCAGCATGACCGGTTTGGTGGTGGGTCAGTGATGGTCTGGGGAGGCATATCCTTGGAAGGACGCACAGACCTCTACAGGTTAGACAACGGAACCCTGACTGCTATTAGGTCAGAATGAAATTCTTGGGCCCATTGTCAGACCCTACGATGGTGCAGTGGGTCCTGGTTTCCTCCTCGTGCACGACAATGCCCAGCCTCATGTGGCGAGAGTATGCAGGCAGTTCCTGGAACATGAAGGAATTGATACCATTGACTGACCCCTATGCTCGACTGATCTAAATCCAATAGATCTCCAATGCCGCCAGGTTGCACCTCAGACTGTCCAGGAGTTCAGTGATGCCCTGGTCCAGATCTGGGAGGAAATCCCCCAGGACACCATCCGTCGTCTCATTAGGAGCATGCCCCGACGTTGTCAGGCATTCATACAAGCACGTGGAGACCATACAAACTAATGAGTACCATTATGAGTTGCTGCAAAGAAATTTTGGCAAAATGGACTAGCCTGACACATCATTTTTTTTGCTTCGATTTTGGGGATGTCTTTGATTTCAGCCCTCTGTAGGTTGATAGTTTTCATCTCCATTAATGATGTGGCATCCTTTCGTTCCTTAACACATTACCCAGTCCATATCAGGAAAGATATCCAGCGTGATTTGATTTATGTGAGATCTGTATTGTGTGTTATATAGATATATATATATATATAATAGTATATATATATTATATATATAATATCTATATATATATATATATATATTCTCAAAAATCCATCGTAGTTGAAAAGGTCTTAAAAACCTTTCTATTTGCACCGTGTGTCTGCCACACAGTGGAAGATGAAGTCTGAGAAGAAAATAAAGCTAATAGGTGAGACTGACAGGCCAATGGGAAGAGGACTGCTAAAGAAAAGTAGAGTCTAAAAAGTGAAGAAGGAGTGTGAGAGGTTGGATCAATAAGTTCTCAGCTGGCGAGAGGTGTCTTCTCCGAGCGGGTCTTGCCTAGCATGACTGGCAGCTCAATAGGGAAGCTGTCACCTTCTCCTGAGCGCTCTTACTTTCATCTCATCTTCACAAGCATCTCTGAGCACATTGATCCCCTCTCACCTTTTTCTAACCCTCTTTTTGTGCTCGCTGTACAGTCCATATGCTGCTGTACAGAGCTACAGTGTGACTTCAGCTCAAGTTGACAAGGACTGTAAAGGCTTTTGTTGTTGGATTCGGTGCGCACATGTAAATACAACGAGTCAGGGGGGCAACAAAGAAAAAGTCGCAGTAGTTTTGGGTTCAATCAGTGCCTCTTAACTTTTCTATCCAGAAATGGATTATAATGAAATAAACCATATAAGACTGCAAACTTGTCATATGATATATGATTAAGTTGTTTTGATTTAGTGAATGTTAGCCAAAGTGCTAACTAAAAGTTAACGTAAAGACAATCAAATGTAAGATAATATCATCTAATCCTATCGTAACAATTACTTCTGACGTTGTCATAAACATCATTTTGTCAATAATCAGTAATGCCAGTTTCATATTTTTTAAGGGTCCTGATCTTAAACTACCTTTAACAGAAGTAATATTACATTATTTCTAGGGTGTGCATTTCTCTGTATCCTTATGCTAATACTGACAGTAAATCCACATTTTAAAGCTGCTTGGGGAGGGGCTTTGTCACCTTTTTCACCCCTGATGAGTTTGCACCCGTGCCATAAATAAATGTATGAATACATAAATTAGTAAGGACTTGTGGGAAGAGAGGGAAGCTTGGGCATTTTTTTTTTCCAAATGAATAATCGAGGTATAGTTGTATCAGTTAGTGTAGAATACACTTCGTTTGGGGGCTGACTATTAACCCTGCTCTATCTGATGTTTAATTATTTTTTTTAATTATCTTGGAAGGACTCAGACTTGGGGGCAGAAATGTTAAAGAGGGGGTTAAATGTTTGTTGTTTTACCTTAATTTCTCACTCTTAATGGCTTTTACCTGCAGAACCTGTGATACAAGTTAATCCTGTAAGAGAAGGGAAGGTTTATATTACAGTTTATATTATAAGCTTACCGTATGCTGCAGCACAGGCATTCTGCCCTCTTGTTAAAGCATGTGTGTTTCATCTGTGTCTGCTTGTGTGTGACCGAGCGAGATGTAACCCCAGCTGTAAAGGTGAGCTTCAGGTCTGCAGGGTACATTCTGTCCATGGATGGACGGACGGACGGACGGACGGACGGACAGACGGCTTATATCCTGCAGAGCCATCACTAGTCATTTGTGCATTGCTCTTTTGCTTCCAGCTGCGCTCTCCTCTTCCCTGCCTCTATCCCTCTCTGTGTTCCCAATGTCATACTTCGCCCCAAGTCACATTGTGTCCTCTTAAGTCCAATGTCAAAGCTCCCTGTGGGATACACCAACACCACCACCCTCCCAGCACTTTGTTTTAGAAAAGACAGTGTAGCATTTACAGCCAAGGTGTCAACATGCGGTGCTCCTGATTTAATGAACACCAGTTGCAGGTAAATGTAGTTAAACACTGCATCATGTGAGCCAGTTTCGGGCAAATCAATGAAGCAGTTGACACCCTTCCATCCATGCTTTCTTTCTTTTGCTCTGGTAAAAGCAACAACAGGTACTTTGATTTCAAAACTCATCTGACTTTTGGAATCCTGTTTTGCTCACTGTTCAGGCTTTACGACTGCTGTTCTTTTCCAGCGTCGATATATGTCTTGGGTGACTATCAGATTTGTGTGATTCAGTGCCGAGAAGGAGCATGTAAACTGCAGTCAAGTAGTTTGCTTGATGAACATAGCAGATTTGAGACAGACATCAATCCTCAAGTTGAGCCTGTTATCTGTTGGTGGAGAGGCATCCCAGCGAGGAATATAATCAGTAGCATTAACATAAAGCAATTCAAGCTTCTTTAATTGCATTATATTAAACAAATTAGATCACTCATCCAAGTGCAAAGTGCTTTCTTGTACAATATTAATTACTAAAAAAAGGAGCTGTGACAAAAGTTAAGGATGATAAATAATGTCAGAGCTGAGATTTCACTGCTTGGCTGTCGGTTATTTATCCTCATTAACTCTTCCATCTAGTCATCGGGGCTTTAATGTGGAACATTAATATTCATATATGCTAAGTGTTTACAGTCACTCTGAGAAGAGGCACGACTCACATTTAGACCTCTCTCATCTTCTGTGCAGATAAGGCTCTCCTCTCCACAGTGAAGGAGGCCACTCGGCTTTAACCTGCAGTGTGAGAGTTTAGGTTGTGATGAATGAGGTAAAGCACCGTGGCTCCACTTGTACTCGCAGAGGAGGAGCCTCTCCTCATCGGGCTCACTTGAAACACTCTAGTGATGCTAGTGCAGAGACCTGGATAAACAAAACTCCAAACTAACTTTTAAATTATGGTTGGTAATTTTTTAGAACTATTCCCGAGCTCAACAGTCTGGGAACCACAAGTTTCTGTTGAAACCTGACGGTTTTGAAAAGTTGAGTTTCTTCAAAGGTGGTATACAGAGAATTACACTGTAGCTCGGCTGCACTTATTGAACCGTTACAATACCATTATTATTATTCCCTACACGGCCTATGGAACCTTCAGCGTAAGCGTCTCAAAGTGGGTCTTTGTGATTGAGTGGCGATTGTCGCTTGTGAAGACAGCATTTACAGTAGCAGGTCAATTAGAGGCTAGTTTAAGATGTGCAAATGTAACCTTTACAACATGTTGGCCAACAGTGGTCATACTATTATATAGTATAGCATGAGGTTATTGTTACTCATGCATGAATGTAAAACCAGGATTGGTATAGTTGGTTGAAGGTACTGTATAATTATTATTGTATTATTATTATTATGTATAATTATTTCCCTTACCTCAGATACAGTACTTGAGTAAATGTACTTACATTTCACCACTGTTGACTACATGCTATGACAACACCCAGGTCACTGAATTTAAAGTTTATGATCAATTTAAACATTTGACTAAAAGCTGGTTTTACAACAGTTATATATTAATAGACAGAAGTATAAATCAGAAATAAATCAACTTTATCAAAAGGCAGTTTTGTTTGTTTTGTTATTAGATTTATATATTTTTACCTGACTTGAGTGTCTAGTGTAGCCTGACACAGAAGTGTACTTCAGGCTTAAATGATAAACCTTGAATAAACTATGAAACGTGATGTAAAGAAATAATTCATGATTTTATTTGACAACAGTATATAAGTATGTCAAGATAAAAAAGGACACATCTGCTTTGTTTGTGAGGAGATTAAAAATGTCACTTAAATTTTAAAGCTGTTAGATTCAACAGAATGTTTAAAGTACTGAACATTTGTAGGTGACACGTTTTTGTTTTAATTTCACTCTCATGAAGGGAATCACAGACATGTTGTTTCACAGCTAGATGATATATTTTTAGAATGTAACAGCAGATTGTTTTTATTTTAACCACCACCACTGTGTTTCTGGAATAGGATTTTTAGCCACATGCTGCCCGTGGATGACTGTGTGTTTCTTCCCTTTGGTGAAATGTTGCGGTCTGTGTTTGAGTATGCAGAAAGCCAGAATGAGAACATGAAAGTCTTTTCATTTTATCACTCAAAGTGCACTTTACAAGAGCTTACATGGCAGCCACATCTCCAGGGTTGAGTGTGTGGGGGTTACAGACAAACAAATAGATGGTACTTAGATGAAGAACAGACTGAAATCACATTCAATTACAAACACTCATATAAGAGTTATTTCTGTATATTTCAGAAACAGCAGAAATCTGTTAAGGGGCTGGAAGGTACTGACAAACTAATAGATGACTCCTGTCACCTCACCAAAAACTGTTTTTTGTGCATTTTGAGTTGCCTCCCTGACACCTCTAGCTGTAATGCTAGTGGCAGACAGGCTGAAGTGTTTTTGTGATGTTGGCCTTTGTCATATGTCACACTCTGCCCTTTTCTCTCACACTCTTTCTGTCTGAGCAGAAAGTCCAGACAGTGTGTGTGTGTGTGTGTGCCAGTGTGCCAGTTCTGTATAGTTATATGGTACGTTATAAGGGCCTCTAGAAACACACTTATACCGAAGCACGTGTGCGCAAGAACACAGCCCATTAATGACAGCAAGTAATGATTTTGTGGAAAGTCATTGAAAATACCCCACAGCTACTTTTCAATCTTGTCAAATCACAGTTCACGTGTTCTGAGGTAACATAAATGGCACCATCACTGCAGAGCCCCCCCGTGCTGCTTCCCTGCCAGCTCTGAGAGTTTGTTGAGTGGGTACTCATGGAGAGAGGCAAACAGTTTGTTTGATGGGTAAAGAGCCCACAGCCTGGTGCAGCCAGGAGGATCTTACCTGCCTCTACTGGGAAAAATGTAACAACATCACATGTAGTGAGTATTTATATAATCTGTCGTTGTAGTCCGAGTCGTTTGATGCCGAAAATGTCAGAAAAAGGTGAAAAGTGTTTCCCAAAGTTCAAGATGATGTCCTCAAATGTCTTGACAACCCACAGATATTCAGTTTACTGTCATAAAGCACTAAAGAAACATTACGTTTTTATATCTGAGGAGCTGAAATCAGAGAATTTGGGCTAGTATGAAAGTATGAAAATAGCAATTAAATTAATAGTTGGCAAATAATCTTTGCAGCTCTATTACATATTCTCTTCCAGTTGCAGTAAAAGATGACATGGCTGTTTTATGCTCTATGGAGGGCACGTGTTGTTAGAATGTATTTTGCTCTTACATTTTCAGTCTTTACAGCTGGCTGCTCCTCTGTCACTGCAAACAATTCATACTTCTCCTCTTTTGGCCACCTCGTTTGCTCAGTGTAATAGGTTTGCTTTGCCGTGGAAACTGTCATGAATTACGCCAACGTCTTCGAGCAACCAAAAAAAAAAAAAAAAGAAGCCTGAGAACGGAGGCCAATCACCGGAGTTTTGTTAAAATGTTAAAATGTCACACTCCAGCAGAAATTCCTCTCAAGGCAATTTTGCATTAATCTGAAAAATTGCTGTAGCTGGAATTTTTTTTTAAAACCCCGTTGATAACACACTTCTCTGCACAATGTTGTTTTTCCTGTTAAGAAAATGATAATTAATGGCTTAAAAAATAATTTTGTGTTGACTGTCTGAAATTTCAATTACGCTGTAGCAGAACCAAGTTTTCTGCAGAGCCGACTAATGTCATTTTCCGAAAGACATTATGGAAGTTTTTCTCTGCCCTCCATCCTCCAGTCAAAGTCTTGATCTGTTTTTATTTCTTCTTTTTTTCTCCACACTGTGTGCCTTCACTTCCTTTAATGCCTCAGAATGAGATGAAAGCCCAGTGCAATTAGGCTTCTTATCGTTTTAATTAAGAAACCCATTCGGCCATATCTGCCTCCGACGCCATAACACATAATGGCAGAGAGTCTCTGATGCCTGAAGTTGTGTTTGTGTGTGTGTGTGTGTGTGTGTGTGGTTGGGTGTGCGCGTGTGCATATGTATGTACTGTGTGTGTACATACAGTATGTATGTGTGCATGTGGACAAGCTTGTGAGTGTGTGCGTGCGTCCTAGTAACACAGTTCCCAACAATCTCCCTCTGTCTCTCTCTCTCTCCCGTCCTTCTTTCCTCTTTTATCAGTCTGTGTTCTCCAATCACTATTCCCACTTGTGCCTCTCTGCAAACATGCTGTTCTACCCCTCGTTATTTCCTTCTCCTCAAAGAGACAAGGTCAAAGAGTCCCGTATAAGTACTTCAAACTCAATTCAAGTATGTTGTCTGAGTGGCTCTTTTCAACCCCTTTGTCAAACATTGCCTCATTAATGCCAGTTCCTTCCTCTGTGCTTAAACGTCGGCTGCAAATTTGATGTTATTTTTATCGGTTCCAGCTCGTGCATACACACACACACACACACTAACAGCTTATCTGTGTGCATGTAAACTACTCTTTTCCTTGCGTAAGGTGATATTTCATCCTTTCATCCAAAAGAGGAGAATAGTGGAAACTGTAACTACTCCTCCTGTTAGTGGTGTTAACACCCGACCAAGCTCCTCAACAACCCCCGCTCCCTCCATCCCTCCCTCCACCCTCTCCTCCCCTCCCCTGTTACCCCGGCCTATCAGTGCGGAGCAGTGGTCTGTGAAGAAATTCCCAATATCTAAATTTACACACTGTATCAATCTTGTTTAATAGACTGGAAAGCTTATAGCCGCCGTGGCAAGCCGGCAGAGAGGGCAGCAGTGATAAATTGTCGGTGTGCAGGCGACAGCCGCCCGTGATGTATAATGAAATATTTATGATTTATCCCAGCTAATAAACTGAAATGAAGTGCGTGATGTATGGGAACAGATGGGCCCTCTATTGATGCTGAAGCGGAGGCAAGAGGGGGAAGAAGAGACGGGAAGATAGGTGGAGAGAAGGAAACAGGAGATGTGATGAGAGATGCTCCAGAGGTAGAGACAAAAAAATGGAGGGCACAGATGAGACTAAAAAAAAAAATAGTTGTGTGTGTTTGGCTGACACCGGAGCGTGAGGAGCGGGAAAAGGTGGACGAAAATAAGATGGATAGAGTGATACGGGGTTGGAGCAGATAACAAATGAGATTAAATGATGGAGTAGAGCAGTGGTTCTCAACCTTTTTTTCCTTGGAGCCCCAACCACCACACACACCAGAAGAATAACACATCAGGTGTGATGTTTTTGTTTGCTGATCTCGTTGCATTTCGCTTGGCTTCATGCTGTCATTAGCTAGCTTCTCCACACAAATGAATTCTGGCCGAGGCCTGTCCTTCAATGAAACTAAAGTTAAAGTTAAAACACTTTAGATATAGTTGTAGAGTCACCAGCGCTTTGATGTCTCTCATGTTTCATTCATAAAATAGTGTTGATCTGACTGCAGGAAAACCAGGATGAGCTGATAAAACTGAGAGCACAGCTCACAGAGGTCAGGAGTTATGGCCTATTGAAAGTAGCCTGCTATTTTCAAAGAATGAGGACAAAAAATATTTTCTATGCAGACTTTTGTGTAAAATATTAAGTTAGTGTTTTATTATGATTTTAGTTGGTTTAATTCAATGTGCAAATCTATTTTTAACAACCTCAGAGCAGACAAAGTCTCGCATACCCCATGTGATCTTTGGTAAGCCCTTAAGGGAAGCCTGGACCTCAGGGTGGGAACCACTGAGAACAGACCGTTATCAAAATAAAATCCGTCCCATAAAATGCTTCATCATGATTCCAGGTAACACAGAGCCAGTGTTTATTTTATTGATTCCATATTTCAGGTGTAGACTCTTTTTTTTTTTTCCTTTCCTGCTGTAGTGTCAGCAAATGCACACAGCTGAACCAGGTGGAAATGTGCCGAGCAGGGCTGTACCCAGGATTTTAGAAAGTGCTGAGGTAATGAGTCCAAAGTCTCCCAGCACAACCATAGAAATAAAGGAATAGTTTAACAATTTCAGGAAACGCACTCATTCACTTTGAGAGTCTTACCACCAGCAACGGTTAACTTCGTTTAGCATAAAGACTGAAAACAGGGGGAGGGGGGCCTAGTCTGTCTCTGTGCAATAGTAACAAAAGCACATTCATGCACATTATACCTTGTTTATTTAATCTTGGCTTGGAGCTCTAACTTTCTGAGGTTAGTGTAGGTTGCCTGAAAACCTCATGGTGACAACAAGACTCCATAGTCAGTTTTCTCATCTAACTCAACAGTCAGTGTAAAAGTGCTCTGCAACATTTTTAGATTTTATATATTAATTTAACCATTGAAGCTCAAAGTCTCATCTCACTGCACAATGGTCTATATGCATATCCAAAGCATAGGTACTGATTTCTGGTAGAAAAATATAATATATAATTAATATATAATATATAGCTTCATTTAAATGCCTTTTAATTTATTGTTTGGTGTAAAAAAAAAATGGCGTGTATGTCTGAAGCAGGTCTATAACCAAAATTCTGCATCTATAAATAAATAAAATGTGCTGTTTATTGAGTCTAAAACTATACAAAAATAGTCTTTAAAACTTAAAATCTCTGTGGTAAGAATATAACCACAGCCACAGCCCCTATCCCTGACCTATGCTGACCTCTCAGTCCACCACCTTCATTCAACCATCCAACCTTAACTACAGCATCCACTTAACCTCAGTGTGTCTCTCTCACACACACACACACTCACACTAACACACTTATATCTATTCCCTCTTCAGCCCCAGCTGTGGACGTACCACCTGTAATAATCCAAAAGGACACCTTCCTGTTCCTTCTTTTCTGCTCTGCGCTCCTTCCCTCCTCTGTCCATTTTTCTCCCCCCTCCGTCTCTCTCCACTCATCCATACTGACCCATTTCCTCTGCTCGTCATCCCCAGGCCCAGCTGAGCCCCTCATCCCAGATACTGTACCACATCCTCCCCCACACCTGTCCCCCAGACACCTACTTGTGTGTGTGTGTGTGTGTGTGTGTGTCTCGAGGATGATGTGGGGGGATCTTAAACACTCATCCATCCACCGCTCTCTCTCTCTCAAACACATGCTCTCACACACATACACACCTTGTATTCAATTACGTTTACTTAACCTACATTCCTCCTTGTGTCTAATAAAGCTGATATGAATTGTACTGATGTATGCTGTGGGGGGTTTTGTTCACTTTAATCTATTTTCACCCAGACTTTCTCACATAAACCCAAAAGTTCCTGCAAGCAAACATTCATAGCAATTATAGTAAATTAGGTTGTCACAGCTCAGAATATTCTTCAAGTAATGAAAGCAAATCCAAAAATTATGAAGAAATATTCATAAGTTCCTCATCAGTGTGTTTCTATAACAGTAAGTTGTCAAACTTTGGCACATTTGCACCTTAAATGGTACTTTTTGAGAGATTTTCACTCATTTCTAGCTAATGGATACCCCATTTCTATTGTGAGCAAGTTAGCAGGCTGACGTTATCATTTACCTCAAAGCACCGTTGTGTCTAACCACAGCCTCACAGAGCCACTAGCTGACACTCTTAATAAACACCAATAATTTTTTTTTCACTCAATCCATCCATTTTATAAACTACTCATAAACAAACAATGTTCCATAAATCCTGTTTGGACCTTGACACTTCCTTGCTCCATGTGCACTGCCTCTTTCCCTGTATTGATGTGTCTTTTAGGAGACACAGTGATCTATAAAGATGGTGCGTACTGGATCATGGGCCGCACAAGCGTTGACATCATCAAGAGTGGTGGCTACAAGATCAGTGCACTCGAGGTGGAGCGTCACCTACTGGCTCATCCAGACATCATAGGTAAGAGTCTGTAAGATGAAGGACAGCGAGGCATTTTTTATTGTTTTGTCTCTCTTCTGTCGGACATTGGATGTGAAATGAAATCAGTTTTGTGTAAACGCTACAGCCCTTTTTATGCCACATAAAATTCCCCAATTTAAGACAACGCAGCAGGACAATGATCATAAACTACAGATATGACGGCTGTCCCTAAATCTCCCCTTAAATTAAGACTACAATTCTGACACCGTCCATCTAATGTGCATGTAAAACCCTCTAATTAAAGGTTAAACTTCTAATGCTCCAAGATTAAAGAGTTCTAGCAGATGAAACAACAGTGATTTTGTCTTTTTAACTCTACAGATGTGGCTGTGATCGGGGCTCCAGATGCCATTTGGGGTCAGAAAGTCACTGCAGTGGTGCAGCTGAAGAAGGGGCAGAGTATGAGCCTGCCAGAGTTGAAAACCTGGGCAAGGTACGGCGACTTTGAATTGAGATAATCTTTCCTTTGCAGACACTGCCTGTTAGCTACCTCTCTATGGAGATTGGATTTGTTTGAGTGTGTATGCTTGCTTTCAGAATGATGCTAAAAAATCATGCCACAGTTTCATTCAGTTATAACTGTGCTGATATTCAGTATAACAGAACTACCACAAGTGTGATATTGATTTATTCAACATCACTGATCTAATCAAAGGTGGCGAGGGGTGAGTTCTTGAGTTGTTGAGATGACAAAGTCAATATAAAGTTTGTACTGAAATACAGTTTATCTTGTATAGAATACTATTGACATGTGACATCCTTTAGCTCGTGTTTCTAAAGTGATGAATTTACAGACATGTGAGGAGTATCATATTTCCTTCAGGAAGTTTGGTGTCATATTTTCTCCGAACAGTGCAGGGAACTTTAGTTTAATTCAAACTGCTAAAATATACATTTTTAAATGTTTTGTCAACACTATCGAAACATTAGGTAACTGCTAAAGTTTGAGGTTTGTCCAACGTTGGCTGCTTTAAATTATTGGTTTGATCAATAGTTTAATAATGTGTGTATTGATTACTGATGGTGGATGATCAGCTCAACCTATTCAGTTTCTAACTGTTGCATAAAGCCGATTATTAATTGACCTCTCTCTGCATGGTACTGTGTTTTTTCCTCTGTGGCGGGTCGGTTACAGAGTTAGCAGGCAGCAACAGATGATGTTTTTTTGTGCAGAGGCACTAAAGAAGGAGAGATGCTGGCATACACAGGAGGAGTACAAACCTGCATCCTTCAGTCTAAGGTTGTGTGCAGATAAACAACAGCACACCATTAAAAAAACACAGCCCGTTCATTAGTGTCTGGCAACAGATATGCACGGTTCCCCAGCGAAGAAGTTGAACCTGGCTGCAAAACATTTGCCAATTAAATACATGCAAGTTCACATTCCTGGTAAAGGCAGAGTTTGTTATTACTTTGGCATTGCAATGTGAACATTATAAGTTCTGTTTACTTTGCAGTTGTCACGATGGATAAAATCATTTTCTTTTCAGAATTGTAAAATCTTTTCTCATAGTTAACTTTGCGGCAGCAGGTGGAACAACTTTTCAGCAGCAAGCAACAACCAATCCACCATCCTTAATTTGCTAAATAGGAACACAATATCCCATTATTGCAAAGGAGTGCTGACCCCGCCTTGGTTAAATCTTATTGCGTTGATTCAAGAAGCTCTTTGTCAGTCCTGTGGTAAACAAATGAAGGTTCCCAATGCAGAAGTTCAGCACACACACATATCCCCCGCGACCGACCCAGAAGTCCTCAGATCAATATGAAGGGATGTGAGAGGAAGAGAGGCTAGAGATGGACTAATGAGGAGAGCTGAAGGGAAGACAGGAGATGAAAAAGAGGATGATGTGGAGAAAGAGAACAAACGATTGTTAAGGAGGGCTTCGTCTTAGACGTAAACAGTTTTTTTTTGTTTTTTTCTTCCCTTTTTAAATGTCAGTGGAGTTTATTTTGTCTATCGCAGACGGTTTGTGGTGACATGCAGCCCTTTGCTTCGGACTGATTGAAGCTTCTTTTTTTTTTTTTTTTTACTCACCCTCTACACAGAATTTTGTCTCACTCGTTTGTCCACCTTTTCTCCACTTTCCCACCATCTGTTTTTTGTCTGTCTCTCTATAATTTATTCATATCTCTGAATTCTGTATGAATGCATTTACTGTTGTGTGTGTGAGTGTGTGTCAGGGCTGTAGGCTCCATATGGTGTGGAGGTGTTAGATCCTACTGCTGTGGCCTGCTGGTACAGCATGGCGGATTACTACGGCTGTGTGTGACCCAGGTTACACTTATGCACGCACACACACACACATACACACACAGTGTTTGCAGCCAGGGGTGCTGCCAGCAGACAGGCAGTGCCAGCACACGAGCCCACCGCTGAGGCCAGGGTGTAGGGGGGAGAGAGAAGGAGATAAAATGAGACATAAACAAGTAGATGGATGCTCACTCTTCAGTGCCCTGGCTTCAGCTGTCAGTCTGAATCTCTATCACACCCTCTGCGCCCCCACACTGCCTTTAACACACACACAAACTCATGCACACACACACACACATGCCCCGGAGAAATTGGTGACACAAGCAAGCCCCATTACAGAGACACACTGTATGTACGCACATATACTCCCTCACACTTTACTCACTGAGTCAGAGAGATGGAGAGACGGAGACATCTGCTGAAAGGAGTGTTTGATGGCAGCGGTATGAGTCATTATGCTCACTCGCACCACACAGGAACACACACACACACACACATGCTTAGACTCAGGCACAAACAAACAAACAAACTAGGTTAGAAGATAATAGAAAAGCTCCAGGCTTCAAGACTTGACGTAACAGCCATGCACTCAAAACGGAAAAAATAAAACACTTTTAATTATCCCAGCCTTCTGTTTTTCCTTTTATTATTTGTTTTGTTTTTTTTATTTCATCTCACAGTGATTATATTGTTTTGTACGAAGGGAATTGTCTGTGTCTGGAAGGCGAATGGTGGATATTAGAGAGGAGAGCTGCAGAGTGTATGAAGGACATTTCTCTCCTTATCTCCGCTACTCTGCCACAGGGCTAGCCTTTGTTTTGCAATCGTTTTCTGCTTTTGTTTTCTTTTTTTGTCATTGCACATGTGTGTGTGCGCATATTCCAATCCATGTGTGCACAATGGTCAGTGCTGTGTGTGTGTGTGTCCTATTGCAGGGAGCACATGGCGTCCTACACCATCCCCACAGGCCTGGTGCTGGTGGAGGAGATGCCAAGGAATCAGATGGGCAAGGTCAACAAGAAGGACCTCGTGCGACTCTTCTTCCCATGACTGGACCGCATTGATATGTATGACGGCACTCAGGTTCCTGGTTCAAGAAGTGCAGGTGTAGTTTCCTGGCTGCTCCTTACATTAGACAAACATCACAGACAAGTGTACAGAGTACAAAAGTACACAAAGTAATGGATGAACACCTCCCATCACAAACACTGCTGCAGAGGAACTCCTGTTTCACTGAATTTCAGTTATGTCAAGGATTGTTCAACAGTTCCTGTCAGATATGTCATTTTCTGAGGCAACAGAGCTAAAAAAGTGTTAAAACCAACCAACGTGGATGTGACAGGAATACAATATATAGGAAACTGTCATGTACAGTTAATTGGTATGAACCTAACATGACCCACTTTTGTAGGGTTTGTAATTGTAGCAGTGTCCCAGTTCCATGCTGCAAACCGTTTGAATTTTAAACTGGTCTATACTGTAGTATGTTGCATGTACACACTGGAAACACGACGAAGGTGAGAATTCTCAAAACGGTCAGTGTGCAAACTAAAAACAACTAAAAACAGTGTTGACCTACAGTGTACTCCAAATGAAGAAGCTGCTCACTGCTGCAGACAAAATCCATGGCAGGGTGGCATGAGGACAGCTCTCTCTTTGCTGTTTGTGAAGTTTATTTGACTGTGGTGCTTCTGGTTCGGTATACTAACTGCAAAGACAGTGTACAATGAGGAATAATATGTAGTACATGCAAAATCAGTAACTGGGACAAAGCATATGTGATATAGTGACTCTAAAGTCAGTATCCTTTATGAAGTCTTCAATCTGCCTTACTGAGATGGGAACAGCTACTTTAATCTTTGGTTCTTGATGCTGGTATCATGAACAGGACACTCCAATAAAAATACTGAAACACAGCGGTACCTACTGACAAAGAGTGCTTTGATTGCTCTTATTGGTATATTCTGAGGTTTTTAATGGGAACAATGTTGATGTTGGTGGTCAAGAATCATGTTAATTAACACCTACACTAAATCAAATAAAACACAATATGCTGGAAGAACAGGAGACATGATGAACTTTGAAATATGATCAGTGAGAAAACACTGTTATTAGGTTCTTAGCATTGTACACACACTGATGCACTTGAAAAATTAGAACATGTTTATCTGAATATTAAAAAAGTTTTATCAAATTTGAATTAAAAAATGTTTTGGAGTTGTTTTTTGTTTACTTTGCTGCTTTCTCATAAAGTGTTGTTTCACTGGTTTTCTCTGTGTGTGCGTTTGTGTGTGTGTGTCTGTGCAGCTGTGGTTACACAGGTGTGATGAGAGCCTGAAGGCGGATTCTCTAGCAAGGTACAACACCACAGCTGGATGCCCCACACTCCATCTGACTTACCCCCTCGCTCCGCTCGCTCTTCTCACCTCTCATCCTTTCTCCGTCTCCATTTCTCCAGCACTGCTACCTCTTCTGTCTTCATCACAAGTCAAAACAGATTGCAGTGGCACCGGGACCAACTTGACTGTGAGACTTCTTTTGAATGAGCCCTGGCGTGCTGCCAGAATAGGCAAGAGAGTGTGTGAAGAGATGAAAGAAAAGGCACAGGGAGGAGGCGAAAAAAATATAAAGCAGGGCTGTCTGAGAGATTGGAGCCTTAACAAGAGCTGGCTAGAGAGCGCTGATAGAAGAGAGGGTGACAGAAATGAGGATGTATTAAAAAAAAAAAAGGGTTCTGAACAAGTGATATGTAAAGAATTTGGAGCTGAATAAGAAGCATAAAGAGAGGAGGAGGCACTGAGATACAGTTGAGATAAACAGTCGTGATGAACAGCCAGAGAACTGAAGATGGAAAGAAACACAAGTGCAACCCCCAGCCGATACAACCTCCTGTCCACACACACACACACACACACACACACACTCGTCCGCCCACAGTCACCAGAGACCTGATTAAGAGAGCAGAGCTATCGATCTGTGGGCTGGCAGGCCAGGATGGATGAGCAGGCAGGGCTGCAGGAGCACCAGAGGACAGCTTCAGTGCCCCCAAATCCCCTCGCCGCCCCACCCAACCACCCACACCAGAGCTGGGAGTCGGCCAGGGCCACGGGCAGGAAGGCTTGGGCTGCCACACCGAGGCTGCAGCTCGCAGCAGAGGGTCAGAATCAAAACTGAACAATATATAGCTGGTGTGCAGTGATAGATACACTCTACTGTACGTGTGTGTGTGTGTGTGTGTGTGTGTTTTTAGGGGGGTACTCAGGATGGGTTCCAGTGCCTTCCCTGGTGCACACATGGGGGAGGGAAAGATGTTGGATATTCCCTGGACTCGAGCTGATGGAGTACTCGTGCCCTTGAACTACATCCACCTCCCTCTCTCTCTCTCTCTCTCTCTCAAACACACACACATTCAAACACTCCCTGCCTGTGTTTGCTGGAGCGTGGTGGGAAGAGGTTGTCTGCAGATGGCTGCTTATTGGGCCCCAGGGTCCTGGAGGGTGGGTTATGGGGGACACCGGTGAGGTTGTTTATGTGTTGGAGACACATGGAGAGTTTGGGTAAAATGGCAAAGGTTCAAAAGAAGCAGGTGATGTTAAAACGAGATGACGGGAGAGTTCATGTCATGTTGTTCGGTGTCTTTTGACTTTGTCACAGTTTCATTTTGAAACGTGAGCCGGCATGCGAGATCATATTTCATTTTGCTTCCTATTGAGACGATGGACACATTAGCTGATAACAGGAAGCAGCTGGCATCACGAGCTAACAAAGAATTGAAACAGTATTACATTTCAAACAGATTTTTTATTACATCAAGCACTCTGATTGAATGACAGTTCATTCAATCAGTGATTCATTTTCTCTACCCACTTTTCAGAATTGTATCCCAGCGTACACCTGGTTGAAGGCAGACAGAAATTCTCGATTGCAACTTCGTCACAGAGACCTCTGGGCAGTCCATGAAGTTGTTATAGACAGAACAAAGGACACAAGGACAGGTATGAAGCAAAAATAAGAATGATGCGATTAAAGCGAGTAAAGAAAAAGTTACAAAATGCTTCAGAATGAAATCTATGAAAGAACAACTTAACACCAGCTGACCTCAAACTCTTTGAGTCACGGCCAAGACACAGTTATCTTAGCTCAGCATGAAAACTGAAAACAGATAGCCTGGAGTCTTGACGTCACTGTGAGCCCTCCATCCATTAAACTACAACATGTCGTTTTAACGTTTCATTTACACATTAAACATACCCAATGTGAGATGTTAATTAGTGTGCATTAGAGATGCCAATAGGCAGATTTTGTTAAACTAAGCTACCCGGCTACTTCATATTTACTGGCTACACATGGTGGTATAAGTGTTCTCATGGTACCCATTAGCAAGAAGCACTGGCGGCTGTGGCTCACAGGCAGAGCGGGTCGTCCACTAATCAGTTGATCGGCGGTTCGATCCCTGGCTCCTGCGGTCTGCATGTCAAAGTGTCCTTGGGCAAGACACTGAACCCCAAATTGCTCCCGAAGGCTGTGCCATCGGTGTATGAATGCTTAGATCCGCAAACTGATGAGCAGTTGGCACCTTGCATGGTAGCCAATGCCATCAGTGTATGAATGTGTGTGAATGGGGTGAATGAGATATGTAGTGTAGAGCGCTTTGAGTGGTCGGAAGACTAGAAAGGCGCTATATAAGTACAGTCCATTTGCCATTTACTTAGTTTAACATTAGTTAAGAAAAACAGCATGTGTAAGTCAGTGTTCTGGGGGCCAGTTGTTGTTTTTTTAATGTAAATTAAATGAAATTATCTAAAAGTAACTAATAAACTATCTCAGCTTTGGGGCACTGACAGCGAAGGCAGAGTCTCCCTTCATTTTGGGAAAATCCATTAGATGCTGGTTAGCCGACCGAGAAACTGAGGTTGCTGTTTGGACACAAGAATTCAGAAATGTACTCAGGGGCTTCATCACGTGCTGCCTGATATGACTCATGTTTAATATTCAAACTTCACAATGTAGTAATGTTCTCCCCGTGCTCTGAAAGTTTGCATTTGGACTTGTGCGTACAGCATGTTACTTTGAAACTCATCCTTCATCCATCCATCATGAATGATTCTGGAGGAGAGAGTCGTTCCTCCCTCTTCTCTTTGAACGCTGAAGGAGAGCTCGGACTCAAATAATGAAGCGCAGTAGCCTCTCAGTTCATGGCAGAGCGCTTACACACCGCAGGTCTGTTGTACATCACAGACACAAACAGAAAATCAGGCTTCAATTATACATATTCACAATTGTACATATGTACACACTTTTGACAATCACAAAAGGCTCCGAGCCTGTAGCTACTTGATCAACATGACAGGCTTTATGGATGTAAGTGGGTAGAGAGAGGGGTGATGGGAGGATGACAGGCAAGGCTCTTCAGCCCCAGGGACACCCTGAGTATTCAGTACACACACATACATACAAACACACATCAGTGAATCCAGAACCCCAGCAGGTCTGTGTGGGTGCGTAACCGATGCTTGTAGTGGCAGGTTGTTGTTTACATGGAGCTCATGTTTATTCTAAAGCTGCTTACACCTCACTGGCTCAGCCTCGGGCTTCGTTCCTCTGAAACTCCCGCTGACTCGCTCTCTCTCTTTGCCTTTTTCTCTGTTGACCTTTTTCCCCTCTTTCTTTTTCCATCACACTCTTTTTCTTCCATTCTTTATCTGTCCCTCATTACTATTTGTTATGTCTGTTTCATTGTCTGTGATGTTCCACATGACGCTGATGAGAAATGATGTCACTTTACATATTCAACACAACGCTGATGCGTCACTTAAAGGTGTCATATTAAAGGGGCTTTACTTACAGAATATGGCAGAAATGGAATATAATATCAACAACAGTAGAAGAATCCTTTATGTCCTTTATGTTTATGTTATCAATTTTATTATATAACGTAATATGTTTTGTGGTGAAGTGAGGAGGTTGCAATCAGGAAAAATCCTAGACACTGGTCCTTCAAGTACAACTTTATGGTACTACTTCTACACCACTACATGTCAGTTATACTTTTTACTCGATTACATTCATGTAGTTCAGTTTAATAGCTACTTTTATACCCGACATCATATGAAGAAGAAATTATATTCAAACTGGACTTGTCTGGTTTTCACTGTCATGTCGTCCATCTGCTCTGCCTCAGCTCTCTGTGACTTACAGTTTACTGATAGACATTAAACTCAACTGCTGCAAACCATAGCTGCTCACTTGGTTAGTTGGGCTGTCTAGACTGTGAGCTCAAAGTACTGGGGAGTGTTAAGTGTTTGTACCATAGGCGTCCACCGACAAGAGGAGGTTTTCAGGCCCAGGACGTGGGCGAATGGTGGGCCCTAAGCTGACCTAGGGAGGGGGTACACCCTGGACAAGTTGCCAGCTCATTGCCAGCTCATCATGGGGACACATAGAGAGACAACCAACCATTCACACTGACATTCAGGTCATTCAAGGCCCCAGCCGAGGTTCAAACCAGGAACCTCCTTGCTTTGAGGAGACAGTGTTAACCACTGCACCAAGTAATGTAATCATAACAAATACACATGTCCATATTTACAGTGGTATTGCACTGTGAAACTAAACATGCGTTAAATCACAAAAATACCAATTTCATTGTAATGTTGCTTTAATGCATGAGTAATGATGATCCAAAGTATATCAATATCAAACTAATTAGGATAATACATCTGCACAATACTACTAGAGTATTATTATTATTATTAGAGTACTTTGAACAACATTTTGTTGATAAAACTGTGTTATTGCTACTTTTACTTGAATAAATGCTTTTATTTCTATCTATTACCCCTGTCCGTGCTTTTGCAGTTGAAAACAGCTAGAAAAAACTTTTTTGCAAAAAAAAAAAAAAGAGAGAAAAATACAGAATCAATAGCGAATTATCATGTTCTAGCTCTCATAACTCGGCCCACTCAACAATGGAGAGAGACAAGGTCATGAGAGAATAAATAGCAGGCAGACTAGCTAATGATCTATCATTCTGGACAAGCGGCTGCACCCAAGAGCGGGCTGGCTGACAAGATCATTAATAAAAGCTGCTGGGAGAGTGATCGATCGGCTTGATGGATGATCAGAGCCACAAATACTATAAAACACCTGGATGTCAAGCCTCGTCTCTTTGAAGAGAGGGAGGCAGGGAGGGGGCCTTAAAAAAAAAAAAGAATCCAGACCCCAACAGGGAGTCATCAGAGGGGGATCAAACCCTGACGCTCAACCTCTGCACTGTGCCGGGAAATGAATTGAGTGCTGCGGCCGCATGTGTGATTTCATGCATGCGTCTGTGCATTACTGTGCCATATATCTCTGTGTTTGATGCAGCCAGTGTGTGTTGTAGTCCACAGAAGCTCAGTGTGAGAGCATTAGTGTAATTTGAGGTAGATCAGGGAGTCAGCAGGTGTCGTGCTGTACAGGCTGCTGCAGCAGTCCACCGTGGTGTAATGGGAGGTATTTATTATTGACGTGCTCCCCTCACACCATTACTGAGCTCTGTGGTGGTAATCTGTGTCTGTACTACCTATCTCCACTCCCTCCTTCTTCTCTCCTCTTTCTCCCTGCTCTATCGGTAGTATCTGCCAGTGTTACAGTGTCTCTTTTGTCATCCACACACAAACACACACGCACACCTTACTCAGCAGTTCATCTTGATTCCAAATCTTTGCAACGAGAGAATGAGTTCAGAAGGAGTGTATTCTCCTTGCATGGCTGCGTGTATCAATATCTGTACATTGATCTGGCCTCGCCTCTCCTCCTCCATTCGTACAGATATAGATTGGTTTTCCCAGCAGGTATCTGTGCCTCGAATCTGACTGATGGGCGGAGTGCGTAAGGGAGGGTGTATTGAACCGGGGTGTCCCACATGCCACTAGAGTGTGTTAGACCGCTGAGCAAAAAGGAGGAGGAGGAAAAAGGGGGAGAGGGGGTGAGTCTAACAGACCCTGGGAAGAAGAGTGACATTCTTATCAGTTTCTGAATCGACATAAAAATAAAGATGGACTGCAACGATCATTTTCATGATCAATTAAACTGTTGATTACATGTAGATCAGTCGATAATAGTGTCGGGGAGTAGTGATTCCCCAGTGTCTAAGCTGACTTCTTCACATTACTTGTTTTGTCCAACCAAAAGTCAAACATCCAAAGATATTTCATACACAAGAAGAAGAAACAAATTCTCACATTTTTGCTTGATAAATGATTTTAACAAACAAAATAATAACTTTTGATCCACTTATCAATTCATTGACTTATTCTTCCAGTACTAAAGATGTGTACATGGTATGGAGGGTAGTTCCTACAGTACTTTAGAGACCTAAGCGAGAATTTTTAAGGAAGGACCCGTGAATTAGGAGGACTGGATTCAAAGTTTAAAAGTTTAAGTTGAATTTATTATTCTTGTACAAGAAGGAGCATTTAACAGTGCAACACATAAGAGGGTTTCAGAGAAAAGGCTCCCTGAAGAGCCTTATCAGTTGGTTCTTATACATTTCTTAAAATGGGCTGTCTCAGACACCTCCCTCACTGATGAGTCTGCTCAGCAATGAACATTATGTATCAAAATGACTCTTCTCAGGCCTGTTTCTCACGTTCTTGTCTCTTCTGTCCTGGTATCTCTCCCTGCCATCCTCAGCAAAACACAGTCCAAATAAGGGTAGTACACAAGACATGCAAAAGACAGGAAACACACATTATATGATCAAAACATCTGAACCCCAGTATAAATCCTAATTTTTTTAACATAAGCGACACAGATTATGCTCCAAATAAAAATAATACTGATATTACATTACATACAAACAGTATATATATATGTTTTATGTCCTTCATCCCTGCTGCTGTGAGACTTTACAACACCTGCACCTGATCATGTTGTAGTCTCCTGTTCATGTCCCATTGCTATTTTTGGTTTTTCATTTATGTTCTACCTTAGTACTTGTTTTGTAAATCTGCACATTCTACCGTAGTACTTTTTGTAAATATGTACATTTGTGTTTCCCTCCTTGACTCTATTTTTCGCTGCTGTTAACAAGTGAATTTCCCCGTTGTGGGATAAATAAAGTATTATAATCTAATGGTCCTTTTTATAGAAACACAATATTATATGCTAAACACCAAAAAAAGTAAAAATAAAAAACAAAAGACAAAAAAATAGTTTGTAGAGTACAGAATATTTCAGGGTCTCTTAGGATCCAAGGTATGCATTTAAGGGAAAGGAAAAAACGAATTAATTCAAAAGTATTAGTTTACTGCTAATGCATGAAATCAAATACTTCATACAGTGAATAAAAAGCAACATAATCTGTGTTTAGGTTTTGTGTGTTCGTGTGAGGGGAAAGGAGATGTTTTATGTGTAAATGCATTTTGTCTGTATGTGTCTGTGGCGTTGCCATCAGTGCCTGACCATAAATCAGAGGCCCTCAGGCCACGGGATTGCCCAGCTCGTGGCTCCATGTGTAATTACAAAGCTGACATTTAAACAGCAGCAGCCATATTTCACTCTTGCCTAGTGCTGGACGCAGAGTGGTCTACGGATGGAGTAAAAGTTTTCAACTAAGGAGGAAAAAAAAGAAAAAAAAGACAGGAAAAAATCAATAAGAGATAGAATGCATTCTAATGCCTTGTTAATGGACCCGCATATTAATTATTCAGCGGTGGCCATTTTGTCTGCTCATTAAAGTGGCAGCTGAGAGGAGAAATGTGCAGCATTATTCTGTCCTGCGGCAGCGTTATTACCACATTCTCCGTTTGTGCTGCTTATCCTCCCATAACAGTGATTTGGATCTGTTGGTTCTGTGATTGATACACACCCACACTGTATCTGTATCACTCATACACTGCTTCAATGAGATATCTTATCTCCATCACTTGTGTTAGATTTTTTTTTTTTTAAAAGGTCAAATGCATCATGTAATGTCATCTGTAATGTAATCGATTGTATTTATTCACCTCAGTCACGTCATTAATTCCAGTTTTATGTGTGAGATTTGGTTAAAAGGACAATTTATTCCATTCTCCTCGACGTGTCACCAGTGCTTGTTGCGATCGATTAATTACTCATAAACTTGCGCTCTTCATTTTCTTCCTCCACCACATCTCTGTGACATGGATGTATTTTTATTATCGTGTTATATTTTAAATTTCACATCTAAAAGTGCGACTTCACACATGTTTACCATGTCAGACAACATGTCAGGAATGTCGGAAATAGATTCACGCACTGAAGTAGAAGCAGACGAGGCAGGCAAAGTGAGAATATAAAAACAGAAATAACATTTCTGTGCAAATTCTTCTTTAAAACAAGCTTGCACATCTGTATGCAGACAGGTTTATGTAATACAGAAATGCTGAATAACTCGCTAATATAGCAGATAATCAATCTATCACATCTACCACAACTTTGAAACTTTGTTAAATAAAGTGAAGACATGTTTGTTTCTATTCCAAATAATCTTCTTTACATTTCATTCTATTGAATGATCTGTGTTGATTCAAAAAAGTGACAGTTTTAAAGTGACAGTGACTGATTTAGAAGCTGCACTGCAAACAAGAATTATTATTATCTGACTTGACTCATCACTATTAAGTGAAATTTTAGTAGAATTACAAGTAGATATAATTTTTCAAGTTTTGCAACTATCACTAACTATATTTTTTGCAGCAATCATGCATCAATATATACTGTCAAGCTTTAATCTAAGAATGGCCAGTAGCATTGAGGATGAGTTTGAGGGTTGTTATTGGCAGGGTGAGCCGGTAGTTAGAAAATGTATCTGAGGTGGGAGCTGTGAGACGGGTAAAAATTAAAATTCCTCTTTGGCCTGCTGTCAACCTGCGTCTGCTGACTGCTCAGAGGAGCTGCTGCGTGACGGGATTCCTAATGACACTGCAGCAGCCATTGCCACAAATTGCTTTGACTTGATTTATTTCTCCTTTTACAATCCCCCCTCACCACCACCACCACCACCACCACCAACACCCACCCACCCACTGCTGCTCCTCCTCCTCCCAACATCGCCAGTCAAGCATTCAGTTTCTCTCTGTGTGTCGCCCCCCCCCCCCCCCCCGTCATCATAGACACATACTGCACACTGTGTGCACATGGGATACCATCTCCTCATCTGCACCATGCCAGTGGCAGGGAACATCTGTCTCTGTGTCCCCCTGCCACACAGTGTTAGAGTCAGGGTAGGTCGCTCACTCGACTGGTCAGTCTGAAAGGGCCCGTGGGCAGAGCAGAGCAGGACTGGCTTGGATGTGAGGGCGTCCAGGCAGAAACTTGTCCCCGGGTCCATCCTGTTTTGCCTGCCTCATGCCATTTGTATCTGTGTGTGTGCTTGTTTGTGTGCGTGCGTGCGTGTGTGTGTGTGTGTGTGTGTGGAGGCTTTGCAAGCACAGACAGTGATTTTGTAGGTCAGAGGGCACCAAGGCATCAAAAACAACTAAAGGCTACTTTTGTGTGTCCTCTCGCTCTGTGTGTCTTTTGCTGAGTGTCTCTGATGCTCGTGTCTTTCTGTATGACTTTGTGAAATTCATGTGTGTGTGTGTGTGTGTGTGTGTGTGTGTGTGTGTGTGTGTGTGTGTGTGTGTGTGTGTGTGTGTGTGTGTGTGTGTGTGCCGTCCACAGACCTGCATGTGTGTTTCTCCTTCTTGCAGCAGTGCAAAACTAGCAGCGATGCATCCCTCTGCTCAGCCACTGTTTGGCTAGTTTTAATCTCCTTACATTTAGACTGTTTAAACTGTCTCAGTTCAGTTAAGTTCCTATTTACCTAACCAAAGTGGAATGCTATCAGAGGCAGCAGGCAGTAGTCTGCCAGTCACACAGCAGATAGCTCCTTCATGCAGCGACAGCCCAGATAAGGGGGAATGGGGGTGGGGGGGGTACTGTTTAATCAAACAGTGGAGGGAATAGGGGATGAGCGCAGGGAGCCTGGACTGTATTGTACCAGCTATTCATAAATCCATTACTAAGTTTATGTCTTAAAGGAGCAGTGTGAACTTAGTGGTATCAAGTGATGTAGTTGCTCATTGCAACCCTTCACGTTACCCTCTCCCTTCTAGCATGAAGGAGAAACTCTCATGGCTGGAAAATGTATAAAAAATGCAAAAAGCCCCATCTAGAGCCAGTGTTTAGTTTGTCCTACTGTGGAAACATGGTGGACTCTATGGAAGACGATCCACAGCAACCGTAGATATCAATTATTATATGATTCTATGGCAGGGGTCGGCAATTAGCGGCCCACGGGCCAAAACTGGCCCGCCATCAATTATATCTGGCCCGCTAGATGACGTTGATTTATTTTAAAATATATATATATATTTAAATATATCTTTTAAGTTTAACAATTATGTTTTAAGGCCGTAAAACCCCTAACCACACACTTTTATACACCTTATTACACGCATTTTGTACAGTACTCCCTTAATTAATCAGGACGCAGAACACACGTGCGGTTCTCACTCAGCCAATCAGGACG